>NC_091988.1:130573033-130840533 GCF_044704955.1 Pristiophorus japonicus
CCTTGTCCCGCCAACACCGCATGCCGCAAGGTATCGATGGAGGAGGTCTGCGCACGCATCTCCAAGAGCGTCTGCTGAGAAACTTCACACCCGGGACATGTCTCTCGTGAACACCACAAACGCCTGGAAATGCTCGTGACTGATCCCGACACTCTCCTCGCACAGTCTGGACCAGCCCTCTATCCGATCAGCCAGTGCTGACCTCGCTGACCCGACCTCCGTGGGGTCGACGTGTGCACTGTAAAACACCTTGGCGTCGCCGGCTGCACGCCGCTTGGTCACGCCACCTCTTCAGTCGAAACCGAGAAAGTGGGCGCAGGTCCGACATCAGCCATGGTCATGGTCAGCGGAGGGGCATCTTCCTCCGATTCCATTAGGGTATCCTCCTTCTCTTGTTCGCTGCTCTGTTCCTCCTCCCCTCCTGTGGAGGGAGAAGGTTTCCGGCGCGCCTTGTTGGTGGACCTGCAAAACACAAGTGAGCTTATTGAGCTTATCAGAGTGGAAGGGTACACATTCTTGCGCTGCTTTGCCACTGGAACAAGACCTAGCTCTGTCAAGCCCGTGTGGTGACTGGTGTGCAACGGCCACCACATGTTAAAAAAATCCACGCACAGACATCTTCCACCCTTCAATATGCAGTTCGGGATCTGAAATGTCAGGTCCTTCATTGAAACACCTGTGAACTCATCCCTTGTGGCAACAAGTCATCATCAACACGAGGGACCACCTAAGATGATGACATGGTCAGTTTAGCACTGGGCTAATAATCTTTAGACCCCAGCACGAATTTATAACTTTTACCAGGACCACCGTTTTCAGCGGTCATTAACCCGTGGCAACTTTTGCATTGCAGTCAGATTTCTGGGCAATGATTCTATCTTCGCCAATTCTATCTCTGCCAATTAGTGACAATGTCCTCCTCTCAGCATTCCCGACTTGCGTTTAACAATTCTCATTTTACTAATATACAGGGTATTAGTAAAATACTTTACTGTTCCTTTTGGTATTTTTTGATGTTTTCATCTTGTACTCCCACTTTGCTTTCTTTATCCGCCTCTTCACCTCTTTTCTTATTTTCTCATATTATCCTTTCATTTTTTAATGATTATTCTTATAGACTCTCTTCTTCAATTTTCCAATCTCTTTGTTTGTCCATGGCATCCTGAAAGCACCAGTAGTTTCCTGATGGATTAGACTAATTCGCCACCTTTGCACAGCACAGCTCCACTCGCCAATTTCTTCTTCCACCTCATTTTGTAGGGAGGGGTAGGGATGAGATGGTCACGTACTGTCTGAGACACAATGGGGAGGGCAAGGAAGCAGCTAATGGTTGAATCGTGGAGATCGGAGAGTAGCCAATGTAGTCGAGTTTCCTTTGATTACCTTTGGGGCCCAGGGCCCATTAGGCACAATCTTCCCTCAGGAGGGCCCATGATAAAGTGGTTTTGCATTGCCTGTGGGGAGGAATAGCTTTTAATGAGACCAATGATATTCCACATTCAGTGATACTTATGTTCTTAATATTGGCTTCATGTGGTATTTTGGGAAGGAACGAGTTTACACTAGGCCTGTCTTAATAGGATTCCTAGTCTGGGCTTCAGAGATAAGGCATTCTTATTATGGGCGGAACAAACAAACTACTAAGAGCAACATGGATAAGCTCTCGCCTCCTCCACAGGGGAGATAAGCTGCAGAAAATGAGAGATTATCACCCTGCCAAATATGAAATGTTCACAGAGCAGAGCCTGCTTATAGGTAGCATCCTTTCCACACTAGAGGATAAGAAATAGAAGCAGGAGTAGGCCATAAGGCCCCTCGAGCCTGCTTCGCCATTCAATAAGATCATGGCTGATCTGATCATGGACTCAGCTCCACTTCTCTGCCTGCTCCCCATAACCCCTTGTCCCCTTATCGTTAAAGAAACTGTCTATTTCTGTCTTAAATTTATTCAATATCCAAGCTTCCACAGCTCTCTGAGGCAGTGAATTCCACAGATTTACAACCCTCTGAGAGAAGAAATGTCTCCTCATCTCTGCTTTAAATGGGTGGCCACTTATTCTAAGATCATGCCCTCTAGTTCCAGTCTCCCCCACCAACAGAAACATCCTCTCTGCATCCACCTTATCAAGCTCCCTCGTAATCTTATACATTTCGATAAGATCACCTCTCATTCTTCTGAATTGCAATGAGTAGAGGACCAACCTGCTCAACCTTTCCTCATAAGTCAACCCCCTCATCCCCGGGATCAACCTAGTGAACCTTCTCTGAACTACCTCCAAAGCAAGTATATCCTTTCATAAATATGGAAACCAAAACTGCATGCAGTATTCCAGGTGTGGCCTCACTAATACCCTGTACAGCTGTAACAAGACTTCCCTGCTTTTATACTCCATCCCTTTTGCAATAAAGGCCAAGATTCCATTGGCCTTCCTGATCACTTGCTGTATCTGCATACTATCCTTTTGTGTTTTATGCACAAGTACCCCCAGGTCCCGCTGTACTGCATCACTTTGCAATCTTTCTCCATTTAAATAATAACTTGCTCTTTGATTTTTATCTGCCAAAGTGCATGACCTCACACTTTCCAACATTATACTCCATCTGCCAAATTCTTGCCCACTCACTTAGCCTGTCTATGTCCTCCTGCAGCCTCTTTATGTCCTCCTCACACATTGCCCTTCCTCCCATCTTTGTATCATCAGCAAACTTGGCTACGTTACATTCAGTCCCCTCTTCCAAGTCGTTAATATTGATTGTAAATAGTTGGGGTCCCAGCACTGATCCCTACGCCCCCCCCCCCCCCAGTGGACAATGCGGCCCGGGATGGGGCCATTGACACCCACTAACAGGGTGCTCAAGAGCAGTCAAAGGGACAATCAGCAAGGAATGCCTTGCAACAGCTCTTTTGTTCACAACAATGAGAATCTCAGTTCATGCTGGAGGTGTGGGGGCAGACATGCTGCCAGGACTTGCAGGTTTCAACAGTTCGTCTGCAGAAATTGTAATATCAGTGGCCATTTAGCCAGAATGTGCAGAAAGCCTGTAACCAGGCTAATATAAGAGGTGGATGAACCAGATGAGGGGTCTGCGAGGCAGGATGACGCTTGGGGCAAATCAATGGATGCTGAAGTTCAGCGGGTTCATGTGGCAAACATTCACAGCTCATATACCAAAACGCCATCTATTAAACGGCATCCCTGTATGCATGGAGCTGGACATGGGGGCCAGCCAGTCACTCATGAGTGTTCAACAATTCAAAAATCTGTGGCCACTCAAAGCCAGCAGACCCAAACTAGAACGCATTGAGACGTAATTACGGACGTACACCAAAGAAATCATTCCAGTGCTAGGCAGTGCAATGTTGGCGGTCACAGACAATGGATTGGTGAACTGGCTGCTGCTCTGGATTGTCCCGGGCAATGGTCCCGCACTGTTGGGGAGGAGCTGGTTAGCTGAGATGAACTGGAAATGGGGGGATGTGCATGCCATGTCATCTGTGGAGCAAAATTCCTGCTCACAAGTCCTACAGCAATTTGAATCACTATTTCAACCTGGCGTCGGGATGTTCAAAGGTAGCAAAGTAGTGATACGCATCACCCCGGACGCCAGACCAGTGCACCACAAAGCCAGAGCTGTGCCGTATGCAATGCAGGAGAAAATTGAGAGTGAGTTGGACTGGTTGCTGAGAGAGGGCATAATCTCGCCCGTTGAATTCAGCAACTGGGCAAGCCCCATTGTTCCCGTCCTAAAAGCGGATGGCCCGGTCAGGATCTGTGGCGACTACAAGGCCACTATCAATCGGGTGTCCCTACAAGACCAATATCCGCTCCCGAGAGTGGAGGACCTTTTTGTCACGCTGGCAGGCGGCAAGCTGTTCACCAAGTTGGACGTCAATTCAGCCTACATGACCCAAGAACTGGCCGACGAATCTAAACTACTGACCACCATCACCACGCACAAGGGACTGTTTGTTTACAACAGGTGTCCGTTTGGCATTCGATCAACGGCTGCGATTTTTCAAAGAAACATGGAACGCCTGTTCAAATCCATTCCTGGAACAATCGTATTCCAGGACGACATCCTCATCACAGGTCGTGATACCGAGGAACACCTCCACAACCTGGAGGAGGTGCCACGCCAACTGGACCGGGTAGGCCTGCGACTCAAAAAGTCTAAGTGTGTGTTTTTGGCTCCTGAGGTCGAGTTTCTGGGCAGGAGGGTTGCTGCAGACGGGATTCGGCCCACCGAATCCAAAACAGAGGTGATTCGACGAGCGCCCAGGCCCTGCAACACATCGGAGTTGCGTTCATTTTTGGGACTCTTGAACTATTTCGTGAACTTTTTTCCGAACTTAAACACATTGTTGGAGCCACTACACGTGCTCCTGCGTAAGGGTTGAGATTGGTTTTGGGGGGACTGTCAGGAACCGGCTTTCAATCGGGCGCGGAACCTGCTTTGTTCAAATAAGTTGTTGATCCTGTACAACCCCTGTAAAAAATTGGTTCTGACATGTGATGCATCGTCCTATGGGGTTGGGTGCGTGTTGCAGCAGGGTAACGCTGAGGGCCAACTACAACCTGTGGCTTATGCCTCCAGGTCGCTCTCTCAAGCTGAACGGGGATATAGGATGGTTGAGAAGGAAGCACTCGCATGTGTCTATGGGTTGAAAAAGATGCACCAGTACCTTTTTGGCAGGAGGTTTGAATTAGAAACAGACCACAAGCCATTAACTTCCCTGTTGTCAGACAGCAAGGCTGTCAGCTCGCATATAGCGATGGGCTCTCACGCTCGCTGCGTATGACTACACCATCCGGCACCGGCCAAGCACCGAAAATTGCGCTGACGCGCTCAGCAGGCTTCCACTGGCCACCACTGAAGGGGCAGCGAAGCAAAGTGCTGAGATGGTCATGGCTGGTGATGCCTTTGACAACGCAGGCTCCCCCATCACAGCCCACCAGATCAAAATCTGGACCAACAGAGATCCCCTCCTATCCCTGATTAAGAAATGTGTCCTGACTGGGGATTGGGCGCCCGTACACGGAGCATGCCCCGAGGAGGGCAGACCGTTTCACAGACGGATGGATGAGCTCTCCATCCAAGCCGACTGCCTACTATGGGGCAGTCGGATAGTCATGCCCCAGAGGGGCAGGGAAGCATTCATCAGGGAACTCCACAGCGAGCACCCAGGCATCATGCTGATGAAGGCAATTGCCCGGTCACACGTTTGGTGGCCGGGAATTGATTCAGACCTGGAACACTGTGTTTGCAGGTGCACGACGTGTGCCCAGCTGCGTAATGCCCCAAGGGAGGCCCCGCTCAGCCGGTGGCCCTGGCCCACCAGGCCATGGTCACGTATTCACGTAGACTACACGGGCCCGTTCATGGGAAAAATGTTGCTCATTGTGGTTGATGCGTATTCGAAATGGATCAAGTGCATCATTTTGAATTTGTGCACGACATCCACCACCGTGGAGGGTCTACATGCGGTCTTTGCGACCCTCTGCTTGCCGGACATCTTTGTTAGCGATAACGGCCCATATTTCACAAGCTACGAATTCCGGGTCGGGTAATGGCATTAACCATGTCAGACAGCACCGTTCAAGCCGGCCTCCAATGGCCAGGCAGAACGTGCGGTCCAAATGATAAAGCAAGGCATGCTCCAGATTCAAGGACCCTCCCTTCAATGCTGTCTATCGCGCCTCCTGCTGGCCTATAGGTCCCGACCGCACTCGCTCACGGGGGTCCTGCCCGAGGAGCTACTCATGAAATGAACACTCAAAACTCGGCTGTCCCTCATTCATCCAGTCCTGTCCGACATTGTTGAGGGCAAGCGCCAGTCCCAAAACGAGTACCATGACCGAAATTCAAGGGGGAGATGTATAGAAATTGATGACCCCGTATTTGTTCTCAATCACGCTTTGGGGCCCAAATGGCTTGAGGGTACTGTAATAGACAAAGAGGGGAATAGGGTCATCGTGATTAAACTTAATAATGGGCAGATATGCCACAAGCATCGGGACCAAGTAAAAAAAAGGTTCAGCATGGACACTGAGGAACCCGAGGAAGTTCATGAGATGGTATTCACACCACCGCCAGTGAATGAGCAACAAGAACATTCAGCAGCATGCACAGTCCCTGCGGTCAGCCCGGACAGGCCGGAATCACCACAGGTGACAGACACGCATACCAAGGCTCAACAACCAGAGCCCCAACTGCGGCGCTCCACGAGAGAGCGCAGACCACCCGAGAGACTTAACCTATGATCCCAATAAGATGTTGAGGGGGAGGTGATGTCATGTATGTAACCTTTATGTAACAACACTGCAATACTGTATATACGTAAGAAATGCACACCTTGACCACAGGGGGTGAACTTGTGGGAGACACTCCTCACCTGGTCACCCAGGGATATAAAGGGAGGTTCCACGCAGTGTCATCACTTCTGGGTCCTGTGAATAAAGGTTCAGATCATGGAGTGACCTTGTCCATAGAATGTGCCTCGTGTGGATTTGTGGTATTTGTGTAAGGACCTTACACAACCATTTGCCATTTGCTAACAAGCCGCGGAGCTGATACAGTCGGACAGTTTCTTGCCGTTGTCAGCTGGTGAGGTCCTGAATAGAAAAGGTTCAATCAAATAATTCTCTTGCGAGGGCCTTGATCTAATTCAGCGACTTTTGATTTTATTCTGAGCGTACTTTCAGAACGTACTTTCATTCTGAGAGCATCTCTCAGAGAGAGGCACTGTGCCCTTGCTGCTTGTTGTGGACAACAGGTCTCGACACAAACAGTCCCGACTAGCCTTGGCGTACCTTGTGACTCTGAGCTCCTCCATATCCCCCTTACATTTTCCGATTGTACTAATTCATTAGACCCATTTCCCTATTGTACTTGACAAAAAATGAAAGCAATTCCTCAGGCTCTTACAGGAAGTAATCCGCAGGCACAATCAGCTTGCCTTGGGAAAAAATATTGCTTTCTTGTTCTGACAGTTGGTTTAGAAAGTGAGCGACAGAGAGAACGTTTAAACTGGTCGCAGATTGATTTCATGATGCCTGTATGTGGTGTACTTGAAATTCTTCAAAATCCTCCATTAAAAGAAAGATTTGCATTTATATAGTGCCTTTCACAACCTCAGGACGTCCCAAAGGGCTTTACAGCCAATGAAGTACTTTTGGAGTGTAGTCACTGTTGTAATGTGGGAAACGCGGCAGGTAATTTTCGCACAGCAAGCTCCCACATACGGCAATAAGATAATGACCAGATCATCTGTTTTTGTTATGTTGATTGAGGGATAAATATTGGCCAGGACACTGGAGAGAACTCCCCTGTTCTTCCTCAAAATAGTGCCATGGGATATTTTACGTCCACCTGAGAGGGCAGATGGGGCCTCGGTTTAACGGTCTCATCCGAAAGACGGCACCTCCAAGAGTGCAGCACTCCCTCGGCACTGCTCTGGAGTGTTCGCCTAGATTTATGTGCTCAAGTCTCTGGAATGGGATTTGAACCCACAACCTTTCGACTCAGCAGTAAGAGTGGCAGTGAATTTGAAAGGAGGCTACGGCTGGGTGATGATCCCCTTTCAATACGGAAATCAGGGGCCTATGAGGTAACTAGATTGCTGTTTTATTTCGGATATGGTCGGAACCAACGTCGTCAGATGGAACCAAGGAAGCCCACCCAAGACCACCCCTCCCCCTACACTTAAATATCACCCCCCCACACTTAAATATCACCCCCCCCACACACTTAAATATCACCCCCCCCACACTTAAATATCACCCCCCCCACACACTTAAATATCACCCCCCACACTTAAATATCACCCCCCCCACACTTAAATATCACCCCCCACACTTAAATATCACCCCCCTCACACTTAAATATCACCCCCCCCACACTTAAATATCACCCCCCACACTTAAATATCACCCCCCCCACACTTAAATATCACCCCCCCCACACACTTAAATATCACCCCCCACACTTAAATATCACCCCCCCCACACACTTAAATATCACCCCCCACACTTAAATATCACCCCCCCACACTTAAATATCACCCCCCCAACACTTAAATATCACCACCCCCCACACTTAAATATCACCCCCCACACTTAAATATCACCCCCCCCGACACACTTAAATATCACCCCCCCCACACTTAAATATCACCCCCCCACACACTTAAATATCACCCCCCCACACTTAAATATCACCCCCCCACACTTAAATATCACCCCCCCCGACCACTTAAATATCACCCCCCCACACTTAAATATCACCCCTCCCACCACACTTAAATATCACCCCCCCACACTTAAATATCACCCCCCCGTCACACTTAAATATCACCCCCCCACACTTAAATATCACCCCCCCACACTTAAATATCACCCCCCCCACACTTAAATATCACCCCTCCCCCACACACTTAAATATCACCCCCCCACACTTAAATATCACCCCTCCCCCCACACTTAAATATCACCCCCCCCACACTTAAATATCACACCCCCCGACACACTTAAGTATCACCCCCCCACACTTAAATATCACCCCCCCAACACTTAAATATCACCCCCCCCACACTTAAATATCACCCCCCCACACTTAAATATCACCCCCCCACACACTTAAATATCACCCCTCCCCACACTTAAATATCACCCCCCCCACACTTAAATATCACCCCCCCACACTTAAATATCACCACCCCCCACACTTAAATATCACCCCCCCACACTTAAATATCACCCCCCCCACACTTAAATATCACCCCTCCCCCACACACTTAAATATCACCCCTCCCCCACACACTTAAATATCACCCCCCACACTTAAATATCACCCCTCCCCACACATTTAAATATCACCCCCCCACACTTAAATATCACCCCTCCCCCCACACTTAAATATCACCCCCCCACACTAAAAGATCACCCCCCCCACACACTTAAATATCACCCCCCACACTTAAATATCACCCCCCCACACTTAAATATCACCCCCCACACTTAAATATCACACCTCCCCCACACTTAAATATCACCCCCCACACACTTAAATATCACCCCCCCACACTTAAATATCACCCCTCCCCACACTTAAATATCACCCCCCCACACTTAAATATCACCCCCCACACTTAAATATCACCCCTCCCCACACTTAAATATCACCCCCCCACACTTAAATATCACCCCCCACACTTAAATATCACCCCTCCCCCCACACTTAAATATCACCCCCCACACTTAAATATCACCCCCCCACACTTAAATATCACCCCTCCCCCACACTTAAATATCACCCCCCCACACTTAAATATCACCCCCACACTTAAATATCACCCCCCCCCACACTTAAATATCACCCCCCCCACACTTAAATATCACCCCTCCCCCCCACATTTAAATATCACCCCCCCCACACTTAAATATCACCCCTCCCCCCACACTTAAATATCACCCCTCCCCCCCCAAACACTGACATCATCATCATCATCATCATAGGTAGTCCCTTGAAGCGAGGATGACTTGCTTCCACGCCAAAAAGGGGTGAATGAGTTCACAGGTGTTCCAATGAAGGACCTGATATTCCAGATTCCGAACTACATCCTGAAGGATGGAAGATGCCTGTGAGTGGATTTTTTTAACGTGTGGTGACCGTTGCACACCAGCCACCACACGGGCTTGACAGAGCTAGGTCTTGGTCCAGTGGCAAGGATTACCCAAGATGACTGGAGACCTGTTCTGCTGCACGGACCTAGTGAGCGCACACATCGCAGTGTGGGCTGGCCCGTGCTGCCCCTGGGCCCTCACCTCTTCTGGGCCCCAGATTCACGCCTCTCCTGGACCCTGGTCACTTCCCTCTACGTACTCTTGCTGCTCTTTCGCCCCTCCTGTGTGCCTGCCCGCAGTGCAATTAGCGACCTGGCTTCGTAGCCTTCGCCCTCCTACAGCAGCACGCACTGCCCCCTGCAATGACCACCACACGTTGTTCCCTCCAATGGGCCAGGCCTGCTGATGGCAACACTGAAATTACACCCCTCCTCCCCACACTGAACTATCACCCCCGAGGCCGCTGCGACTCCAGCAAAGAACCAGCATGGGCAGAATGCCCAAGTGACCTTCATCTCTGCTGTAAACCTCTGCTCCTATTGTTCCTATAATGCTCTGGTTTATCCCTTTCTCCTGCCTTGGACTGTGGTGCAACATTTCAAACCCTTTTCAAATAGTTCTGGAATATTTCAGTTGGTGGCGCTGCAGTCTGGTCCACAATCTCCTCGATATTCTATGATGTTTAGCATTCGGGCTGGCTTTTCTTCCCCGAGACCCATTAACTCTTCAATGCATTTTCCTTCTGAATACCTATCTGCAGTACTGGCTGTTCCACACTCTTCTGACAGCTCCTCTTCTTCTTCTGTAGATACTTACTCAGCATCTGCACTATTCCCTCACCCTCGGGCACAAGACACCTGCGTTCCCCTGAGTGCTACCACCTCTTCTTTCGTTCTTATTTTACTTCTTATGCGCTTAGAAAAACCCTCGCAATTTCTCTTTACGTCGACCTTCAGTTGTTTCCCTCTTACCCTTGCTACACTGGGAATTTCCTCGAGGCTTCTTCCAACCGGTCAGTTCGGCGTAAGATCAACGGAGTTCCAATAAAGATCCCTTGGTGCAGCAGGGGAAGTCCTGAGGAAATTCTCACCCTTAAATGTCCCCCCTCCATCTTGTATATTTCTCAACGATTTCTTCTGTATTATTCTCCCGATGTTTATCATATGTCTCCGTTTTTTGTCTTACGTTGCTGGAACTTCTCCATCTATCCGTCGAACCCCGGCATTAACCCTCGCCTGCGCCATCTGTCTGATCTGCCATTGTTCCAATGAATTATTCTGGACAAGTTGCTTTCTGATCCCATTGAAATTTGCTAACTTCCAGTTTAAAACCATTGTCTTTGACTTCTCCTTTTGTTTAACTATGTTCAATGTGATCCTAATGAAATAACGGTCACTATTTCCCAAGGGTTCCCCTACATTCTCCTGACTTCATACACTAATTCTGCCTCCAGTAACGAAGATAACAAAGTTAAAAAGACACTAATAGGGAAGAAATAACATCAAAGTAACTATTATAATTTTTGCTATAATATGTTTGTCAATAATAATTAGTAGTCTTCAAATCTCATGTACCGTGTCCATAATCGTTAACTGGGCTTGAATTAAATGAATTAATAATTGGTTTTCTGTCTTGTGTCAATGTCTTTATTCTATAATATTTGCAGTTCACGGTCAGTCCTAAGCCATTCCATAAGAATATTCTTTCCTATCTTCGCAAATGATTCTTCAACCTCCACATCCTCAGAGTTAGCCCACAGTCCCAGCATCCCACCGGAGGAGACTGAAGATGAGGGTGGAAACTTTAGCAGGATTCTTCCCAAAAGATCTTTCCTGAACCGTACCAAACAAGCTCAGGGGCCTAGTAAAAAGTTCTTCGAGGCATTGGCAATGTTCACCTGCCACTCCTCCCCTGCAACCCCGCACACCCCCCACCCCATCCCACCCTCCAAGCCTGGATAGTGTCTTGTTGAACGTGGGCATGGACAGTATTTATGTGGCTGGTCCAGTTAAGTTTCTGGTCAATGGTGTCCCCCAGGATGTAGACGATGGGGGATTCGGAGATGTTAATGCCATCGAATATCAAAGGGTGGTGGTTAGACTCTCTCTGATTGGAGATAGTCATTGCCTGGCACTTGTGTGGTGTGAATGTTATTTCTCACTTATCAGCTCAAGCCTTAAGGTCATCCAGGTCTTGCTGCATGCGAGCACAGACTGTTTCATTATCTGAGGAGTTGCGAATGGAACTGACCACTCTGCAATCCACAGCAAACATCCCACTTGTGACCTTATGATGGAGGAAAGGTCATTGATGAAGCAGCTAAAGATGGTTGGGCCTAGGACATTGCCCTGAGGTACTTATGCAGCGATGTCCTGGGGCTGAGATGATTGTGTGCCATTATCAGCCCCAATATTAAAGGTAGATTTGAATTGAGTCTAATGGGAATCTCACCATTTGGATATCTGTGAATAGGTTTTGCGTCAAGAATATCAGTGGATCAGAAACCTGGCTCCTAAACACACTGCCTCTCGAGGGTTGCAATCGGCATTTAGCAGAAGTCTGAGGTTTACTCAGGTTTGCAACCTGTTCGATGGGATGTCACATCCATGCACGGCCCTTGATTGTAGCTAATTCTTTAGATATAGCTTCTTGAGACACAGGTGTTGGGCAATTACTGAGAGACATAATGGGGCTGAAATTCCAGTCAGAGGCTTCCCGCGGGCAATTGCCTCTGACCTGAAACATTTCTACGAAAGTACCCGGTGGTCCGAGAGGAGTGTGGGATTCCGGTGGGGAGGCCTTCTCTTCCCGTGCTGTGGAGCGTGCTCCCGTTCTCCAGGTTCCCACGGAGAAGGTGCAGTCATGTGTGACTGCTCAGCCAATCAGGTACCGTATTCCACAGCTTTCTCATTAATAGCAATGAGAACTCCGTATCTATCAGTTCTCATTGCTATTAATGAGGAAAAAACCCAAACAGAATAAACACATATATTAAAAAGATTATAAACATACCTCACATAATTAAAATTAAAGTTAATAAATATCTTACAGAAAAAAAAGCTCCGAGTTTTTAAAAAGTTTTTTTAATTATGGTTAAAAATAAATGTAGTGTAGTGGGCAGAGTTTTTAAAAATAATATGTGTTTTTTAAATTTAATTTTATTATATTTTTGTATGTTTTTAAATTCTTATGCCTGTAACAGTAGGCTATACGCCTGCTTTTATCAGGCGCAAGAGTTTTGAGGACATTTGCTGGGCAAGATATGGGTAAGTCCCGCAATCTTGCCCGTGCGAATGTCCTCGCACCCGAGACGTGTTGGATCTGTCAGGCTCCAGCTTGACAGATTGGAAAAGCTGGTTTTCAGCGCATGCGCATTGTGCGCTGAAAGCCAGCTTTTGCGATGCCTTCCCGGGTCCGTACACACTCCGTTAAGTGCTGAGAGTGAAGCGAGCGGCTCTCTAGAATGTAATATCGCACAAAAGTAAGCATTTATGTGAAGTTTCTAAACTCAGGAGCTGCCTTGCTTCACGGGATTGCCTCCATACATCCACTTTTACAGCGCCAACTGTGTTAACTGCTGAGTGTTAAGAGCTGTGCACTCTCTGTCGAACAACATCATTGGGCCAAAGCAGTGAGCTGACTGACAAAGGCACTTGCTCCTGCTGTGGCCTGCCGGCTCCTCTTGAAAGTCCCCCAGCGAGCTACTTTCGGAAACATGTCCGAATTTCCAGGAAATGGGCATTTAGCAGGCAGGTGAGCAAAACTCTTCCTGATAGGGCGGGGGTCAGGGGTCAGGCGTGGTTAGGTTGTGGTCACTTTTCTTTTGCCCAGGGTTGCGTGGCTTTGAGCTGGAATGGTATAACTGTGTGTCAGGAACGGAGTGTGACGTGGGTGGGGAGGTGGAGGAGGTGAGGGGGGGGTGCAGAGCTTCCTGATATTCTGAGTCACCTTCAGTTGTGTTTAGTGATCTATACCAACCAGCGAGCTCTCCACCCTGACTGAAAGCACTAGCTTTGCTACTACATGCCTCAGTCTCTCCACTCTTCCAGAATCCGGACTCGGCCTCACCCAGATTCTCATCCTTTGCCTTCTCTTTCACCTTTCCTATTGTCCGGCACTGTGGGCCTTGGTCCTTCGCCGAGGGTTACCATCTCACCAGGCTTGTCTCCAGGGTGATCTCCAGGACATCTTGCGGGAGAAAAATTCAACAGGACATTCAAAAACTTGTGTGTTTTTTTTTTCAATTTTGTTTGAACATTTATTCGTGACAAAAAAAATTAGAGACTGGAAAATGTGCTGTTTGACAAGTGGAGAATCATCCAATCGGGTAACGAAGAGTCTGTTTGCCTCTCAATGGGCGGGGCCCCGCAAAGATGGACGTATCGGTAGGCCAATGGTGGGGGTGAACCAGGAGGAGATGGCAACCTCCAGGAATATGCCCAAACAGAGTTGCCAACCATACCTTCTCCTAGCTTCTTCTCCAAAGAAAACCTTCAATGAAGCCTCTTTAGCTATGCAGCCTGTTTTGTACATGTAAATAACTGACAAGCTGAGCCAGGAGAAATGTAACTTAACTTAACTGTGCTTTTATACAACCCAAAATGTTGTCCCCCAAACCGGCAAGAACCAGCATATCGCAGTGTTCACCGAACTGAACAGTCCCTTCAGTTCCGACCAGTTGGATGTCATCACAGGCAACATGAAAAAGGCTGGAATTACGCTGCAGTTCTGTTAGCCCTTTGCACTGGATGCTACCAGCACCAGGAGATGGTGGAGAGGTTGTAGAAAGATGTTGCAATATTTCACCAGGGAAAGAGCTGAGTACAGCAACTGTGAATAGCTCCCGCAGGGTCCTAATGCCCGTCCTGTGAGCTGTAAGAAACAAATAGAGTATGAACACAACACAATCCTTGGCCTAACAACAACAGGGTTTACTGACATCGTGAGATACTAACATTCAAATGCTTAACTCCATTCAATTGAATTTAAGGATTAGGTTAGGGCACCAGACGGTGGCTCAGTGGATAGCTCGCTCACCTCTGAGTCACAAGGTTGTGGGTTTGTGTCCCACTCCAGAAACCTGAGCACAAAATCTAGGCTGACACTCCGTGTCAGATGAGACGTTAAACCGAGGCCCCGTCTGCTCCCTCAGGTAGATGTAAAAGATCCCACGGCACTATTTCGAAGAAGAGCAGTGGAGTTATTCCCGGTGTCCTGGCCAGTATTAATCTCTCAATCAACATAACTAAAACAGATTGGGCTTGAAATTCGTCTTGGGCGGTGACACAAAATGGGATCAGCCGCCCATTATACGCTCGTCATGGCTGCATCGGGCGCTGAGTATAACGGGTGGCTGATCAGATACCATGCCCCACCCCCATCCTCCGCAGACGGATTTCTAGCCCTGACACTGATCCGGTTATTATTTCATTGCCATTTGTGGGAGCTTGCTGTGCGCAGTTTGGCTGCTGCGTTTCCCACATTACAACAGTGACTGCGCCTCAAAAGTGCTGTGTCAGTTGGGAAGTGCTTTGAGACGTCCTGAACGACACGGTGTAAATGCAAATTTCTACTTTCAGATATGAACCTGGAAAGCTTTTCAAGGCCAACGTTTCCAGCACACTTCTAAATCACAATGTCTTAACTGAAGTCAAGCACACTGCAGCCTTGTATCAAGTGCATGATGGCATATACCGCCAGTCTGGATCTCTTGGTTCTGAGATAATCGTTCTGGTGATGTGAGGCAGAGCCTTTTTTTTAAGGATCACTGCAAGTAACAACATTTCAACATGGATATTTTCTTCTTCAGATAATGTCTAGTCATCAAAAAGGTAAAAGTCTATCGATTTGGACTTTCAAGATTACAAATGGGAATTGTCAAAGCTGATCCAAGCAAATTGTTCTCGAAAGTCAAACCATTGAGACAGAGACACGAGTTAAAAATGAGAGAATTAGGGGTAAGAAGGGAGATTAGGAAGAACTCACATCCCTCATACAGACGATGATCGGTGTCAGGCATGGCTCAGTGGGCAGCACTGTCTAGGTGGGAGGGGCCAGGAGTGAGCATGTGCTGCTGGATTACTGCAGGGAGTTGGTGGTGGGTTTTTGGGTTGTTTTTTTCAGCTTTTAGGGCCCTTTAGGCCCATAATCATCAGCCAGATATCCTCTGAGGGGCCCAGCTCTCTGGAGAAATTTAATCAGGGGAGAAAATGGGGAATGGGAGAATAAAAGGCCCAAAGATTTGGGCCAGGACCCCAGGAGGTTTGGAAAAGAAAACACAGTGATGATACGAACTTGGGATATTATCCAGGCAGTACATGAGGACTGTGGTGAGGGAAGTTGCTTTGCCTGTTGACCAAAGCCGAATGTTGGATTTTGAGGTGACGGTCAGTGGCCGAGAGGAGGTGGAAAGACTTTGACTGAGCCTGAAGGTTGGTGAGAAGTACTAGGATGTATCTCTGCTGCATTCTGAAGCGGTGCTGGTTTCATTCTTAAACCTGCCGGTTTATGTTGAGGACGATATGCTAATAAAAAAGTTGGAGCCGTGGGACATTAAACTTTGCTCGGTAATATAGAGGAGATATTATCCTGGAACGTGGGTAGCCGATGGAAGCCGTTATGTAAAGATGCGGTTCCCAGAGGGAGTGAAGTCATTACCCTACAGCATGAAATTCGAGACAATGGAAGGAATGCAGTACTTCTGGGCACAGCATAATAACCAGGTGAAGGTTTGCTATTACTGGCTTGGACACGACCATCTTTTAAGAAGCTGTCCAGACCTGTACTGTTATAACTGCGGTGAGTCTGGACACATTGCTCAGAGCTGCAAGGCAGAAAGCTGTGGGGTGTGTCACAAAGGCACCACTCTCTGAGTGTGAGGCAGAAGGAAGCCCCTTGAGTAACGAGGAGATGGGAGAAGGAGCAGGAGGTGTGAGCAGAGTGGCCGGAGGGGTGGAGCAGGTGGAGGACACAGCCGCCGAACGGAATGAGAAAAGAGCGCAATAAGAGGCAGAAAATTGTGGAACAGAGAACAGGATGGAGATGGTGGAGAACACACCAAGTATGGTGGAAAAGGACAAAGTCAGCGGAGGGCAGCACGGGTCAGGAACAAAGTCGAGCCATAATACAGCTCGGCTCTCCGTAAAGAACCGGGTGTCCGTGGGGCTGGCAAAGGTGGGAGTGGGAGCGGGGTGCAGGGTAAGTGTAAGTACAGCAAAGAAAGACGGGTAATCGGATATCTTGGGGAGTGAGACAAGAGGAGGGTGCAAGAGGCAGCAGCCTTAAAGGGGCAGCAGGTTGGGAGACAAAGACACCAAAAAGGAGCAAGAAAGATGAAGATGCATCATTGTCCCAGAGAGAGAAGAAACAAGAGTCAGCGGTGGAGGTGAGGCCGAAGGGAGTGGCACTGTTGGAGAAACCAGGTTAGCAGAAAGACTCTCTCAGGGAGATTCTGTATGTGACGGGGAACAGGGACGGGAGATTGCAGAAGAGCTCGAGAGTGAGGAGTCAGAGGGGGATGGAGACATGGAAGTGGGGGGGGCATCATATGGAAAGAGAAAGGTTAGTGAGGGGCAGAAGGAGGGAGAAGGGGCAGTTCCTCGGCCTAAACCTGTAAGGAAGAAGCTGAAACGGCAGGGAAGGTTCAACGAGGTGGTGAAAAAGAGTCGGAGGCTGCAGGAGAAAGCAGCAGCTCCCCGAAAATTTGGGAAGGAGCATGAGAGGAAGGAAGAGCCGGAGAATAAATGATGGGGGGATTATCAGACACACTTCCTTTATTAGAAGGCATAATTACATTGGTCTCGATTAATGTGAACGGACGGAGGGGGTGAAGAACTTGCAGCAGTCGTTGCAGTGTTTTAAGGACAAAGGGTGTTAAAAAAACAAGCCTGAAGGCTTTATGTCTTAATGCAAGGAGTATCCGCAATAAGGTGGATGAATTAATTGTGCAAATAGATGTTAACAAATATGATGTGATTGGGATTATGGAGACGTGGCTCCAGGATGATCAGGGCTGGGAACTCAACATTCAGGGGTATTCAACATTCAGGAAGGATAGAATAAAAGGAAAAGGAGGTGGGTAGCATTGCTGGTTAAAGAGGAGATTAATGCAATAGTTAGGAAAGACATTAGCTTGGATGATGTGGAATCTATATGGGTAGAGCTGCAGAACACCAAAGGGCAAAAAACGTTAGTAGGAGTTGTGTACAGACCTCCAAACAGTAATAGGGATGTTGGGGAGGGCATCAAACAGGAAATTAGGGGTGCATGCAATAAAGGTGTAGCAGTTATAATGGGTGACTTTAATATGCACATAGATTGGGCTAGCCAAACTGGAAGCAATACGGTGGAGGAGGATTTCCTGGAGTGCATAAGGGATGGTTTTCTAGACCAATATGTTGAGGAACCAACTAGGGGGGAGGCCATCTTAGACTGGGTGTTGTGTAATGAGAGAGGATTAATTAGCAATCTCATTGTGCGAGGCCCCTGGGGGAAGAGTGACCATTATATGGTGGAATTCTGCATTAGGATGGAGAATGAAACAGTAAATTCAGAGACCATGGTCCAGAACTTAAAGAAGGGTAACTTTGAAGGAATGAGGCGTGAATTGGCTAGGATAGATTGGCGAATGATACTTAGGGGGTTGACTGTGGATGGGCAATGGCAGATATTTAGAGACCGCATGGATGAATTACAACAATTGTACATTCCTGTCTGGCGTAAAAATAAAAAAGGGAAGGTGGCTCAACCGTGGCTATCTAGGGAAATCAGGGATAGTATTAAAGCCAAGGAAGTGGCATACAAATTGGCCAGAAATAGCAGCGAACCTGGGGACTGGGAGAAATTTAGAACTCAGCAGAGGAGGACAAAGGGTTTGATTAGGGCAGGGAAAATGGAGTACGAGAAGAAGCTTGCAGGGAACATTAAGGCGGATTGCAAAAGTTTCTATAGGTATGTAAAGAGAAAAAGGTTAGTAAAGACAAACGTAGGTCCCCTGCAGTCAGAATCAGGGGAAGTCATAACGGGGAACAAAGAAATGGCAGACCAATTGAACAAGTACTTTGGTTCGGCATTCACTAAGGAGGACACCAACAACCTTCCGGATATAAAAGGGGTCAGAGGGTCAAGTAAGGAGGGGGAACTGAGGGAAATCTTTATTAGTCGGGAAATTGTGTTGGGGAAATTGATGGGATTGAAGGCCGATAAATCCCCAGGGCCTGATGGACTGCATCCCAGAGTACTTAAGGAGGTGGCCTTGGAAATAGCGGATGCATTGACAGTCATTTTCCAACATTCCATTGACTCTGGATCAGTTCCTATGGAGTGGAGGGTAGCCAATGTAACCCCACTTTTTAAAAAAGGAGGGAGAGAGAAAACAGGGAATTATAGACCGGTCAGCTTGACCTCAGTAGTGGGTAAAATGATGGAATCAATTATTAAGGATGTCATAGCAGTGCATCTGGAAAATGGTGACATGATAGGTCCAAGTCAGCATGGATTTGTGAAAGGGAAATCATGCTTGACAAATCTTCTGGAATTTTTTGAGGATGTTTCCAGTAAAGTGGTCAAAGGAGAACCAGTTGATGTGGTATATTTGGACTTTCAGAAGGCTTTCGACAAGGTCCCACACAAGAGATTAATGTGCAAAGTTAAAGCACATGGGATTGGGGGTAGTGTGCTGATGTGGATTGAGAACTGGTTGTCAGACAGGAAGCAAAGAGTAGGAGTAAACGGGTACTTTTCAGAATGGCAGGCAGTGACTAGTGGGGTGCCGCAAGGTTCTGTGCTGGGGCCCCAGCTGTTTACATTATACATTAATGATTTAGACGAGGGGATTAAATGCAGTATCTCCAAATTTGCGGATGACACTAAGTTGGGTGGCAGTGTGAGCTGCGAGGAGGATGCTATTAGGCTGCAGAGTGACTTGGATAGGTTAGGTGAGTGGACAAATGCATGGCAGATGAAGTATAATGTGGATAAATGTGAGGTTATCCACTTTGGTGGTAAAAACAGAGAGACAGGCTATTATCTGAATGGTGACAGATTAGGAAAAGGGAAGGTGCAACGAGAGCTGGGTGTCATGGTACATCAGTCATTGAAGGTTAGCATGCAGGTACAGCAGGCGGTTAAGAAAGCAAATGGCATGTTGGCCTTCATAGCGAGGGGATTTGAGTACAGGGGCAGGGAGGTGTTGCTACAGTTGTACAGAGCCTTGGTGAGGCCACACCTGGAGTATTGTGTACAGTTTTGGTCTCCTAACTTGAGGAAGGACATTCTTGCTATTAAGGGAGTGCAGCGAAGATTCACCAGACTGATTCCCGGGATGGCGGGACTGACCTATCAAGAAAGACTGGATCAACTGGGCTTGTATTCACTGGAGTTCAGAAGAATGAGAGGGGACCTCATGGAAACGTTTAAAATTCTGACGGGTTTAGACAGGTTAGATGCAGGAAGAATGTTCCCAATGTTGGGGAAGTCCAGAACCAGGGGTCACAGTCTGAGGATAAGGGGTAAGCCATTTAGGACCGAGATGAGGAGAAACTTCTTCACCCAGAGAGTGGTGAACCTGTGGAATTCTCTACCACAGAAAGTAGTTGAGGCCAATTCACTAAATATATTCAAAAGGGAGTTAGATGAAGTCCTTACTACTCGGGGGATCAAGGGTTATGGCGAGAAAGCAGGAAGGGGGTACTGAAGTTTCATGTTCAGCCATGAACTCATTGAATGGCGGTGCAGGCTAGAAGGGCTGAATGGCCTGCTCTTGCACCTATTTTCTATGTTTCTATGTTAAAGGCACTGACCCGTTGTGTCTGCAAGAAACCTTTTGGGATAAGGATGTCCTAGAAAGAGATTTGGTTATGATCAATTTTTAAAGTACAATCGATTGATGTATGTTACGGGAGACAAATTAAACTTCATGTTTTGATGTGTGTTGGAGGAACGGCTGTGCAGAGGGGCAGAAAGGATTTGTATGATGCATGGAGTGATCACGTGCTCGAAATGATTTTAATGTTGAATAAATACTAAGGGACAATAAAGTGGGTAGCACTCTTGCTTCTGAGCGAAAATGTTGTGGGTTCAAATCCCACTCCAGAGACTTGAGCTCCAACTCTACAGCGATGCTGTGGCACTGAAGGAGTGCTGCACTATCACATGTGTTGCTTTCTGGACGAGATGTTGAATCGAGGCCCATCTGAGTAGAAGAGTAAATGATGTAATAGAGCCCACAGCGCTATTCCATAGAAGAACAAGGGAGCTCTCCCTGTGTCCTGGCCAACATTTATCCCACAACCTCATTGTGAGTTTGTGGGACCAGCTAATTGGCTGTGCGTTTCCTGCATTACAACAGTGACTAGATTTCAAAAGTGCTTCATTGGCTATAAAGCGATTTGGGATGTCCTGAGGTCGGGAAGGGTGCCATATAAATGCAATTCCATTCTTTTCTCTTTCTAATGAGGCATTTCAGCACAGAAGTGCCTCTCGCTACCCATCGATACTGTATTGTTGCCTGCTGTTAAATGGGAGCTCTGATGTGTATTGCTCTGGTATGTTAAATGTATATATAAGTACAATGGTACACCACAGAGGGCTCTGTGGTGGGAGACCTGAAAGTACTTGCAGGAGGCAGTATAAAAGGCTGCCCACTACACTTAGAGGCCACTCTGGAGCTGTTCAATAAAGGACGAAGGTCACAGCAGTTATATCAACACCAGACCGTGTGGAGTCAGTGATTTGTGTGCTACATACACCACATTGGCAATGAGGAAGCGGATGAACTCCAAGCAACCATGGCTACTCTGGGCTCACTAAAGGATTTTACGGTGGGCAATGATTGGGAGGCCTTTACGGAAAGGCTCGAGCACTACTTCAAAGCAAACGACCTGACGGGGGGCACGGACGCACTGAGAGAGAAGCGTAAGGCAATATTGCTTTCCAGTTGTCGAGATGAGGTTTACTGTCTCATCAGGGATTTGCTGCCACCCACGAGCACCAGGGACAAGTCATATGAGGAGCTGGTCGCACTCATTCGTGACCAGTTGAAACCGAAGGAGAGCATCCTCATGGCCAGATACAAATTTTACCATCACTGCAGACCTGAGGGCCAGGATGTCACCAAATATGCTGCGGACCTCAGGAGACTCGCGGCACCGTGTGATTTTGGCGCACACCTTGACGAGGCTTTGCGGGACATTTTCGTTATGGGGATTGACCACGAGGGCCTCCTTCACAAGCTGCTGGCCACGGAACCCACAGTCACCCTGACAAAGGCCATCACCATCAGCCAGGCATCTATGACCTCAACTTGCAGCACCAAGCAAATAATCCACACAGTCTCGAACCCGCCAGGCACTGTCCACAGGATAGCGGCCACCACGGACAAAACTGCAGAACGTGGCTCTGCCGGGGCAGAGAGCACGGACCTCGGGGTCCTGGAACTCAGAGTCTGCCGAGGGGGGCCAATCAAGCAGCACCATGCTGGCGTTGTGGAGGAAGCCACGGGGCTCACCGGTGCAGGTTTGCGGAGTACACGTGCAATACCTGCCACATTAAAGGCCACCTTCAGCGTATGTGTAAAATAAATCAGACTCACCATGTGGCTGAGGAGATGGGGGATGATCCATTGTTCAGCGAGGAGCAGGCAGAAGAAGTTGGGACTGTATACGTGCACCGACGATTCACCCCCAGTGATAATGGAAGTAAAAATTGACGGAGTCCCAGTGCGTATGGCAGTGGATACGGGATCGGGTCTGTCGTTGATGATTCAGAGAACTTTTGAGAAACTGTGGGACAACGCGGCTGCACAACCCAAGCTGGTCCCGGTCATGGCAAAGCTGCGTACCTACACCAGGGAACTAATACCTGTTCTCCGCAGAGCGGATGTGCAGGTATCTCACGGGGGCGAGATGCACGGTTTACCTTTGTGGGTCATTGCAGGCGATGGGCCAACGCTCCTCGGCAGAAGATGGATGGGAAAGCTCCGTGGGAGCTGGGAAGACTTCATTCCTCCACAGACTGCTGCTCCCCGGGTTCCCAAAGAGCAGCGGCGACCGAGCTGGAGCTGCAGCCTAAATCCACACACAGGCGACAGCAGCCCAGAACTCCTGACCTCAAGCAATCCTGCAGCCTCAGCCTCCACAGAAGAACAAAGTTGCAGGTGTGGGCCTGTTGCTGGGGTGCGGGCCGGCGGGGCACTGCGGGAGATGAGCGGGAGGTCCAGCGGTGGCCGGCGGATCCACGGGGGCCCACGCAGCATAACAGTCAGCCGGTGGCAGCGGCTGCGATGATGGCAGCCACAGCGGCTGCAGGAGAGGCGGCCACAACAAGTGTGGAGACAACGACGGGAGCGGAGGCTGCGGCGGCGGCGGGCATGACTTGGGGGAACGCGAGCCAGAGCGGCGGATGTGGCAACAGGCACGGAGCGACTCACCGGGACGGTGGGCCGTTTTTTTCTCTCTTTTTCTCCTTCCCTGCTTCCTTGTCCCCTCTTCTTTCTTCGCCAGCGAGCTCAAGATGGCGGTGAGCCTTGTGGCAACAGAGCCCTGCAGACAAAGGCCAGCAGAACACCTAAGATGGCGGCGCCTCGTGGGGAGCCACAAGCTGGCCTCTTAAAAGGGTAATGCTCCCGGGAGTCTTAAAAGGGCCTTACACCATTGGTGGTGCCCACGTAAAAACTTTTGTAAGGCAAGAGCGAGTCTAAATGTGCTATGTGAATGTAGGATGATAAGAATTTATAATAAGAATTAATATTTCAATGCTAAATGGTTACTGTGTTTAATATAATGGATATGAATTACAAAATATGACAAGAGTTAATATTTCAATGCTGACTGGTCACTATGCTTGAAATCATGGACATGAATCACGGGAAGAGTTGATACCACGAGGTTCAAGAAAAAGGGACTTGGATCCGTGACTAACAATACCATTAGGCCAATGCGATGTTCGATTTAGGGGATTCAAGCAACGGCTTTTTGAACTGGGGGAGGAGTGAGATGTTGTGTATTGCTCTGGTACATTAAATGTATATATAAGTACAATGGTGCACCACAGAGGGCGCTGTGGTGGGAGACCTGAAAGTACCTGCACGAGGCAGTATAAAAGGCACCGAGAGGCCACTCTGGAGCTGTTCAATAAAGGTCTAGGGTCACAGCAGTTATATCAACACCAGACTATGTGGAGTCAGTGATTTGTGTGCTACATCCACCACAAGCTCAAATCCCATTTCCCCGCCCCGTCTCTGGATTCTGTTCTTCTCTTCCTTATCAAATCACATAATCATGATCCCCATATTTACTGGGACAGGATTTCAAGAGGGCATGCGTATTATTTCTAATAGCTTTCCCGACTTAATGAAGTTTCACCGCAATTATGCAGGTTAAAAACATAACACACAATTCTGCGTAGCGAGTGATTGCAAAGAAAATGCTGATACATTCAAACACTAGAATGCTTAATTAACATGTTCAAATTTATGTAAACAGCAAAAAAATTTAATATTTTCACATTATCTCTTTATGACTATAAACAACAGGATGTCACATGAGATATTTTTTTCACACTGTCATTTGTGTAAATCTGATAGCCTGATTGACATGTTTGGCTCACAATTGGGCGGGGCTACAGAAGAAAGTGCAGCTGATGCTGCTCGGGGTAGAGATTGTGAGGAGATGGGGTGGTCACAGCGGGGTTTGGAAGGTCAGGGGGTGACCGCAGGGGGTCAGAGATATCGCGGGCAGTGATGGTGGGGTCGGGATAGGTTGGTGGCAGGTTGGGGGGGGGGGCAGTGATCGGAGGTGGGGGGCGATGATCGGGGGGGGATGGTGATCGGGGGGAGGTCGGTGATCAGGGGAGGTCGGTGATCGGGGGGGGGGATCGGTGATCGGGGGGGGAGGTGATCGGGGGGGAGGTCGGTGATCGGGGGGGGGGATCGGTGATCGGGGGGGGGAGGTGATCGGGGGGGAGGTCGGTGATCGGGGGGGGGATTGGTGATCGGGGGGGGAAGTCGGTGATCGGGGGGGGATCGGTGATCGGGGGGGGGGATCGGTGATCGGGGGGGGGAGGTGATCGGGGGGGAGGTCGGTGATCGGGGGGGGGATCGGTGATCGGGGGGGGAAGTCGGAGATCGGGGGAGGGATCGGTGATCGGGGGGGGGATTGGTGATCGGGGGGAGGTCGGTGATCAGGGGGGTCGGTGATCGGGGGGGGGGATCGGTGATCAGGGGGGGAGGTGATCGGGGGGAGGTCGGTGATCGGGGGGGTCAGTGATCGTGGGGGGTCGGTGATCGGGGGGGTCGGTGATCGGGGGGGGAAGTCGGTGATCGGGGGGGGTCGGTGATCGGGGGGGTCGGTGATCGGGGGGGGTCGGTGATCGGGGGGGGAAGTCGGTGATCGGGGGGGGGGGATCGGTGATCAGGGGGGGAGGTGATCGGGGGGAGGTCGGTGATCGGGGGGGTCAGTGATCGTGGGGGGTCGGTGATCGGGGGGGTCGGTGATCGGGGGGGGGAAGTCGGTGATCGGGGGGGTCGGTGATCGGGGGGGGTCGGTGATCGGGGGGGGAAGTCGGTGATCGGGGGGGGATCGGTGATCGGGGGGGGATCGGTGATCGGGGGGAGGTCGGTGATCAGGGGGGGTCGGTGATCAGGAGTGGGGGATCGGTGATCGGGGGGGAGGTAAGCGGGGGGTAGGTCGGTGATCGGGGGGGAGGTGATCGGGGGGGAGGTCGGTGATCGGGGGGAATTGGTGATCGGGGGTGGGTCGGTGATCGGGGGGGGATCGGTGATCGGGGGGGAGCGGTGATCGGGGGGGAGGTCGGTGATCGGGGGGGATTGGTGATCGGGGGGGGGAATCGGTGATCGGGGGTGAGGTCAGTGATCGGGGGGGTCGGTGATCGGGGGGAGGTCGGTGATCGGGGGGAATTGGTGATCGGGGGGGGGTCGGTGATCGGGGGGGGAAGTCGGTGATCGGGGGGGGGATCGGTGATCGGGGGGGAGCGGTGATCGGGGGGGAGGTCGGTGATCGGGGGGGATTGGTGATCGGGGGGGGAATCGGTGATCGGGGGGGAGGTCAGTGATCGGGGGGGTCGGTGATCGGGGGGGGGTCAGTGATCGGGGGGGTCGGTGATCGGGGGGGTCGGTGATCGGGGGGGAAGTCGGTGATCGGGGGGGGGATCGGTGATCGGGGGGAGGTCGGTGATCGGGGGGGGATCGGTGATCGGGGGGGGATCGGTGATCGCGGGGAGGTCGGTGATCAGGGGGGGTCGGTGATCAGGAGTGGGGGATCGGTGATCGGGGGGGAGGTAAGCGGGGGGTAGGTCGGTGATCGGGGGGGAGGTGATCGGGGGGCACGTCGGTGATCGGGGGGGACGTCGGTGATCGGGGGGGGGTCGGTGATCGGGGGGGGAAGTCGGTGATCGGGGGGGATCGGTGATCGGGGGGGAGCGGTGATCGGGGGGGAGGTCGGTGATCGGGGGGAATTGGTGATCGGGGGGGGGTCGGTGATCGGGGGGGGAAGTCGGTGATCGGGGGGGGGATCGGTGATCGGGGGGGAGCGGTGATCGGGGGGGAGGTCGGTGATCGGGGGGGGAAGTCGGTGATCGGGGGGGGATCGGTGATCGGGGGGGAGCGGTGATCGGGGGGGAGGTCGGTGATCGGGGGGGATTGGTGATCGGGGGGGGGAATCGGTGATCGGGGGGGAGGTCAGTGATCGGGGGGGTCGGTGATCGGGGGGGAGGTCGGTGATCGGGGGGAATTGGTGATCGGGGGGGGGTCGGTGATCGGGGGGGGAAGTCGGTGATCGGGGGGGGGATCGGTGATCGGGGGGAGCGGTGATCGGGGGGGAGGTCGGTGATCGGGGGGGATTGGTGATCGGGGGGGGGAATCGGTGATCGGGGGGGAGGTCAGTGATCGGGGGGGTCGGTGATCGGGGGGGGGTCAGTGATCGGGGGGGTCGGTGATCGGGGGGGTCGGTGATCGGGGGGGAAGTCGGTGATCGGGGGGGGGGATCGGTGATCGGGGGGAGGTCGGTGATCGGGGGGGGATCGGTGATCGGGGGGGAAGTCGGTGATCGGGGGGGGGATCGGTGATCGGGGGGAGGTCGGTGATCGGGGGGGGATCGGTGATCGGGGGGGAGGTCGGTGATCGGGGGGGGGTCGGTGATCGGGGGGGAGAGTCGGTTATCGGGGGGGGGATCGGTGATCGGGGGGGAGCGGTGATCGGGGGGGAGGTCGGTGATCGGGGGGGATTGGTGATCGGGGGGGGGAATCGGTGATCGGGGGGGAGGTCAGTGATCGGGGGGGTCGGTGATCGGGGGGGGGTCAGTGATCGGGGGGGTCGGTGATCGGGGGGGTCGGTGATCGGGGGGGAAGTCGGTGATCGGGGGGGGGATCGGTGATCGGGGGGAGGTCGGTGATCGGGGGGGGATCGGTGATCGGGGGGGAGGTCGGTGATCGGGGGGGGGGTCGGTGATCGGGGGGGAGAGTCGGTTATCGGGGGGGGGTCGTTGATCGGGGGGTAAGTCGGTGATCGGGGGGGGATCGGTGATCGGGGGGGGGGGGTCGGTGATCGGGGGGGAGGTCGGTGATCGGGGGGAGGGTCGGTGATCGGGGGGGGCTCGGTGATCGGGGGGGAGAGTCGGTGATCGGGGGGGTCGTTGATCGGGGGGTAAGTCGGTGATCGGGGGGGGATCGGTGATCGGGGGGGAGGTCGGTGATCGGGGGGAGGGTCGGTGATCGGGGGGAGGTCTGTGATCGGGGGGGGATCGGTGATCGGGGGGGAGGTCGGTGATCGGGGGGAGGGTCGGTGATCGGGGGGAGAGTCGGTGATCGGGGGGGTCGTTGATCGGGGGGTAAGTCGGTGATCGGGGGGGGATCGGTGATCGGGGGGGAGGTCGGTGATCGGGGGGAGGGTCGGTGATCGGGGGGAGGTCGGTGATCGGGGGGGGATCGGTGATCGGGGGGGAGGTCGGTGATCGGGGGGAGGGTCGGTGATCGGGGGGAGGTCGGTGATCGGGGGGAGGGTCGGTGATCGGGGGGAGGTCGGTGATCGGGGGGGGATCGGTGATCGGGGGGGAGGTCGGTGATCGGGGGGGGGGTCGGTGATCGGGGGGGTCGGTGATCGGGGGGGAGGTCGGTGATCGGGGGGAGGGTCGGTGATCGGGGGGGGTCGGTGATCGGGGGGGAGGTCGGTGATCGGGGGGGGTCGGTGATCGGGGGGGAGGTCGGTGATCGGGGGGGGGGTCGGTGATCGGGGGGGGTCGGTGATCGGGGGGGAGGTCGGTGATCGGGGGGAGGGTCGGTGATCGGGGGGAGGTCGGTGATCGGGGGGGGATCGGTGATCGGGGGGGAGGTCGGTGATCGGGGGGGGGGTCGGTGATCGGGGGGGAGAGTCGGTTATCGGGGGGGGGGTCGTTGATCGGGGGGTAAGTCGGTGATCGGGGGGGGATCGGTGATCGGGGGGGGGTCGGTGATCGGGGGGAGGTCGGTGATCGGGGGGAGGGTCGGTGATCGGGGGGGGCTCGGTGATCGGGGGGGGATCGGTGATCGGGGGGGAGAGTCGGTGATCGGGGGGGGTCGTTGATCGGGGGGTAAGTCGGTGATCGGGGGGGGATCGGTGATCGGGGGGGGGGTCGGTGATCGGGGGGGAGGTCGGTGATCGGGGGGAGGGTCGGTGATCGGGGAGGGCTCGGTGATCGGGGGGGTCGGTGATCGGGGGGGAGAGTCGGTGATCGGGGGGGGTCGTTGATCGGGGGAGGAAGTCGGTGATCGGGGGGGGTCGGTGATCGGGGGGGAGGTCGGTGATCGGGGGGGGGGTCAGTGATCGGGGGGCTCGGTGATCGGGGGGTTCGGTGATCGGGGGGGAGAGTCGGTGATCGGGGGGGGTCGTTGATCGGGGGAGGAAGTCGGTGATCGGGGTGGGATCGGTGATCGGGGGGGAGGTCGGTGATCGGGGGGAGGGTCGGTGATCGGGGGGAGGGTCGGTGATCGGGGGGGAGGTCGGTGATCGGGGGGGGATCGGTGATCGGGGGGGAGGTCGGTGATCGGGGGGAGGGTCGGTGATCGGGGGGGGAAGTCGGTGATCGGGGGGGGAAGTCGGTGATCGGGGGGGGATCGGTGATCGGGGGGAGGGTCGGTGATCGGGGGGAGGGTCGGTGATCGGGGGGAGGTCGGTGATCGGGGGGGGCTCGGTGATCGGGGGGGAGGTCGGTGATCGGGGGGGGGTCAGTGCTCAGAGGGATCGGTGATCAGGAGAGTCAGTGATCGAGTGGAGGGGGTTGGTGATCGGGTGGGGGGCTGATGATCAAGTGGGGGATGATGATCGGGGTTCGGTGATTGGAGGGGTTGGTGATCGGGGGCAGGGTTGGTGATCTGTGGGGGTGGGGCCGGTGATTGCAGAAGGTGGAGTGCCATTGCTGGGGACATTAACAGGCTTGCTTGGTGGGCCGGGGGAAGCTACCATGCTCTGCCTGGCCCACAATCAGTGCTGGAAAAGCACTTGCCTCTTCCATGCAGCCTCCTTTAGCCGCCTAAAACACAGCTATCATCTGAGGCACGCAGCCTCATCAAAATATTTACATGAGCGACCCGTCTCCTGGGAGCGGATTGGTTGCCTGCCCCCACCCCCTCCCCCGTTTCACCTCCGTTAAAAATGGAAGAGGCCGAGTTCAAGACATGTGTGATTTGGGTTTCACCCGACTCGACCTCACCCGTTTTTTGAGGTTACAATTACCCCCATGGAATCATGGAAGGAGGCCATTCAGCCCGTCGTGCCTGTGCCGGCTCTTTAAAGGAGCCAATTTAGTCTCACACTCTAGCTTTTCCCCCATAACCCTGTAAATTAGTTCTCTTTGAACACATGTCCAATTGCCTTTTGAAAGTTCTCCTGGAATCTGCTCCCACCGCCCTTGTGTGAAAAGAAGTCTCCTGATTTCCCCTCTGGTTATTTTGCCAATTATTTTAAATCTATGACCTCTGAAGAGAAGAATGCAGTGTAGTCCCCCAGGGTCAATATTGGGAAACTACTTGCTCTATCAAAAGCCCTCATCATTTTGAACACCTCTATTAGGCCTCTCCTTAACCTTCTCTGCTCTAAGGGGAAGAGCTCCAGCTTCTCCAATCTCCACATAACTGAAGTCCCTCATCCCTGGTATCATCCTGCTAAACCTCCTCTGTACTTGCTCCAGGGCCTTGACATCCTTCCTAAAGTGCGGTGCCCAGAATTGTACACACTACTCCAGCTGAGGCCTAACCAGAGATTTGTAAAGGTTTAGCACGACTTACTTGTTTTTGTACTCAGTGTCGCTATTTGCCAAGACAAGTATCCAATACGCTTTCTTAACCTCCTTATCAACTTGCCCTGCCACCTTCAAAGATTTGTGAATATGCACCCCCCAAATCGTTCTGCTCTTGCACCCACTCAATATAGTACCACTTAGATTATATTGCCTCTAATGGTATTTCTCCCACTTCACACTTATCCACATTAAATTGCATCTGCCATGTGTCTGCCCATTTCACTAGCCCATTTATATCCTCCGAAAGTCTGCTATGATCCTCCTCACTATTTACTAAGATACCAAGTTTTGTATTATCTGCAAACTTTGAAATTGTATTCTCAATACCCAAGTCCAGGTCATTTATATAAAACAAGAAAAGCAATGGTCCCATTACTGACCCTGGGGGACCCCACTGCATTATCCTCTCCAGCTAGAAAAACATCCTTTCACCACTACTCTCTGCCTCCTATCTCTTAGCAATTACGTACCCAAGTTACCACCGTCCCTTCAATACCAGGTGCTTCCATTTTCAGAATAATCTGTTATGTGGCAATTTACAAAATGCCTTTTGAAAATCCATAAATACAACTAACTTCATCTACCCTCTCTGTTCCTTCATCAAAGAATCCAATCAGGTGACTCAGACACGATTTGCCTTTAACAAATCCTTTATTAAGCCATGCTTCTCCAAGTGAGATCTAACTTTGTCATTGACAATGGTCTCTAGTAGTTTTCCCGCCACTAACAGACTAATCAGCCTGTAGTTGTCAGGTTTATCCCTCTCACTTTTTTTTGAAAAGGGGTGTAACATTTGCAGTTCTTCAGACCTCTGGTACTACTCCGATGTTGAAGAAAGATTGAAAGATTGTGGTCAGAGCTTTTACTATCTCCACCCTAGCTTCCCTTAGAAAACGACAATCCACCCCATTTGGACTGGGTGACTTGTTAACTTTGAGTGGTGCTAATCTATTTAGCACTTCCTTTCTTTCTATTTGTACCTTGTCCAATATCTCTATTCCCTCCAACATTTTCATCCTCTTTTTTTGTAAAGACAGATGCAAAGTATTCATTCAGTACCTCAGCCGTGCCCTCTGCCTTCACAAGAAAAGGTCATTCAGCCCCTCCAGCCTGTTCCGCCATTCAATGAGATCATGGCTGATCTGCCACCGAACACCATGTATCTGCCGTTTCCACATATCCCTTCAAAACTTTTGTTAACAAAAATCTATCTATCTCAGATTTACAATGCACAATTGATCTAGCACCAATTGCCATCTACGGAAGAGAGTTCCAAACTTCTACCACTCTTTATGTGTAGAAGTGTTCCCTAATTTCACTCCAGAAAGGTCTGGCTCTAATTTTTAGACTATGACCCTAGCCGAGACTCCTCAACCAACGGAAATAGCTTCTCTCTATCTACCCTATCCGTTCCCCTTCATATCTTGAAAACTTCGATCAAATCATTACTTAACCTTCAAAATTACAGGGTATATAACCTTAGTTTGCGCAATCTCTCCTCGTAATTTAACCCATGGTGCTTTTTAAAATTTGTTCCTGGGATGTGGGCATCACTGACAAGGCCTGCATTTATTGCCCATCCCTAGTTGCCCTTGAGAAGGTGGTAGTGAGCCGCCGCCTTGAATCACTGCAGTCCGTGTGGTGAAGGTACTCCCACAGTGCTGTTAGGGAGGGAGTTCCAAGATTTTGACCCAGCGACGATGAAGGAACGGCGCTATATTTCCAAGTCAGGATGGTGTGTAACTTGGAAGGGAACTTGCAGGTGATGGTGTTCCTATGGACCTGCTGCCCTTGTCCTTCTAGGTGATAGAGGTCACGGGTTTTGGAGGTCCTATCGGAGAAGCCTTGGTGAGTTGCTGCAGTGCATCTTGTAGATGGTACACACTGTTGGCACAGTATGCAGGTGATGGAGGGAGTGAATGTTTAAGATGGTACATGGGGTGCCAAACAAGCGGGCTGCTTTGTCCTGGATGATGTCGAGCTTCTTGAATGTAGTTAGAGCTGCACTCATCTAGGCAAGTGGAGAATATTCCATCACACTCCTGACTTGTGCCTTGTAGATGGTGGAAAGGCTTTGGGGAGTCAATAAATGAGACACACGCCACAAAATACCCAGCCTCTGAGCTGCTCATGTTGCCACACTATTTATGTGGCTGGTCCAGTTATGTTTCTGGTCAATGGTGACCCCCAGGATGTTGATGGTAGGGGATTCGACAGTGGTAATGCCATTGAATGTCAAGCCCTATGGTTAGACTCTCGCTTGTTGGAGATAGTCATTGTCTGGTACTTGTGTGGCATAAATGTTACTTGCCACTTATCAACCCAAGCCTGAATGTTGTCCGGGTCTTGCTGTATGAAGGCATGGACTGCTCCATTATCTGAGGAGTTGCGAATGTTTCTGAACACTGTGCAGTCATCAGCGAACATCCCCACTTCTGACCTTATGATGGAGGGAAGGTCATTGATGAAGCAGTTGAAGATGGTTGGGCGTAGGACACTGCCCTGAGGAACTCCTGCAGTGATGTCCTGGGGTTGTGATGATTGACCTCCAACAACCACAACCATCTTCCTTTGTGCTGGGTATGACTCCAGCCAGTGGAGAGTTTTCCCCCTGATTCCCATTGACTTCAGTTTTACTAGGGCTCCTTGATGCCACACTTGGTCAAATGCTGTCTTGATGTCAAGGGCAGTCACTCTCACCTCATCTATGGAATTCAGCTTTTGTCCATGTTTGGACCAAGGCTGTAATGTGGTCTGGAGCCGAGTGGTCCTGGTGGAACCCAAACTGAGCATCGGTGAGCAGGTTATTGGTGAGTAAGTGCTGCTTAATAGCACTGTCGACACCTTCCTTCACTTTGCTGATGATTGAGAGTAGACTGATGGAGCGGCAATTGGCTGGATTGAATTTATCCTGTTTTTTGTGGACAGGAGATACCTGGGCAGTTTTCCACGTTGCCGGGTAAATGCCAGTATTGTAGATGTACTGGAACAACTTAGGTAGAGGCGCAGTTAGTTCAGCAAGACAGCCGGGATGTTGCCGGGGCCCATAGCCTTTGCTCAGCTGTTTCTTGATATTATGTGGAGTGAATCGAATTGGCTGAAGACTGGCTTCTGTGATGGTGGGGACCTCAGGAGGAGGCCGATATGGATCATCCACTCGGCACTTCTGGCTGAATATGGTTGCAAACACTTTTGCCTTGTATTTTGCACTCACGTGCTGGGTTCCGCCATTATTGAGGATGGGGATATTCATGGAGCCTCCTCCTCCTGTTAGTTGTTTAATGGTCCACCACCATTCACAACTAGATGTGGCAAGTCTGCAGAGCTTTGATCTGATCCGTTGATTGTGGGATCGTTTAGCCCTGCCTATAGCATGTTGCTTCTGCTGTTTTGCATGCATGCAGTCCTGTGTTGCAGCTGCCCCAGGTTGGTACCTCATTTTTAGATATGCCTGGTGCTGCTCCAGGTATCATTCACATAAACCCACACTGCACTCCCTCCAGGGCCCATATATCCTTCCCAGGTATGGTGCCCACAACTGCTCACAGTGCTCCAGGTGTGGTCTAGCCTGGGTTTTGTATAGCTGTGTTCTTCCCCCTTTTATTCTAGTGCTCCAGGTATAAAGGCCAGAATTCCATTAGACGTTTTGATTAGTTTCTGTACCTGTTCATGATATTTTAATGATCTATGTACCTGGACCCCAAGTGTCTTTTTTAGTTCCAGCAGATTGGAAAACTGCGAATGTAATGCCCCTATTTAAAAAAGGAGGCAGACGAAAAGCAGAAAACTACAGACCAGTTTGCCTATGGGAAAATGCTGGAGTTCATTATTAAGGAAGCAGTAGCAGGACATTTAGAAAATCATAATGCAGTAAAGCAGAGTCAACATAGTTTTATGAAAGGGAAATCGTGTTTGACAAATTTTCTGGAGTTCTTTGAGGATGTAACGAGCAGAGTGGATAAGGGGGAACCAGTGGGTGTAGTGTATTTGGATTTTCAGAAGGCATTCTATAAGATGCCACATAAAAGGTTACTGCAGAAGATAAAAGCTCATGTGGTTGGGGGTAATATAGAGGATTGGCTAACTAACAGAAAACAGAGAGTCGGGATAAATGGGTCATTTTCCGGTTGGCAAACGGTAACTAGTGGGGTGCCACAGAGATCAGTGCTGGGTCCTCAACTATTTACAATCTATATTAATGACTTGGATGAAGGGACCGAGTGTAATGTAGCCAAGTTTGCTGATGATATAAAGATGGGTGGGAAAGCAAATTGTGAGGAGGACATAAAAAATCTGCAAAGGGATATAGACAGGCTAAGTGAGTGGGCAAAGATTTGGCAGATGGAGTATAATGTGGGAAAATGTGAGGTTATCCACTTTGGCAGAAATAATAGAAAAGCAAATTATAATTTAAATCAAGAAAAATTGCAAAGTGCTGCAGTGCAGAGAGACCTGGGGGTCCTTGTTCATGAAACACAAAAAGATAGTATGCAGGTACAGTAAGTAATCAGGAAGGCAAATGGAATGTTAGCCTTTATTGCAAGGGGGATAGAGTATAAAAGCAGAGAAGTCCTGCTACAACTGTGCAGGGTATTGGTGAGGCCACACCTGGAGTACTGCGTACAGTTTTGGTCTCCGTATTTAAGGAAGAATATACTTGCATTGGAGGCTGTTCAGAAAAGGCTCACTAGGTTGATTCTGGAGATAAGGGGGTTGATTTATGAGTATAGGTTGAGTAGATTGGGCCTATACACATTGGAGTTCAGAAGAATGAGAGGTGATCTTATTGAAACTTATAAGATAATGAGGGGGCTCGACAAGGTGGATGCAGAGAGGATACTTTCACTCATAGGGGAAACTAAAACTAGGGGACATGGAGCTTATCATCCCAAAATGGGCGATATTTCCGGCGTGGGCATTAAAAAAGGATTTTCAGATCGCCGGCTTCTCGCCCATTCTCAAACCACCTAGTCTCCATTTTTGAAAATGGGCGTTACCGCGAACGATATAAAATGGGCGGTAGCCTTAAATTTTTTTGACCTTCTGCCATGAAGTGTGGCTGTCCTTAGCAACAGCATGGCAATACTCGATTCCCACAATTCTTGAGGTCAAGGGTCATCATGACATGCGCAAAAGAGGAGACAGAGAGAGAGGGAGCTCAGAGGGACTGAAGGCTTGGTGGGTGTGGTGTGGCTGCTTTGGGAGGAAGGAGGGAGACTTTAGAGCTTCACAGCAAGTAGGCAATACTTGACTGAATTTGGCCTATAATAGAGAGAGAGGAGGAGGCATCACAGCACTCTGTGGAGACTGGCGCTGGCGAGAGCAGTGAGGTGGGAGAGGAGCACATTGGAGGGCGCAAAAGAGCCAAGAGGTTCTCGGACGAGGCAAATGCCTCCCTCCTGCAGGAGGTCGAGTCACACTGGGGTGATTTGACACAGGGAGGGCATGGGAAGCCCACCCCAAAGGCAGATCAGAAGATAATATGGACCGAGATATCAGAGGTGGTCTCGTCGGCGACCAACGAGGTGCGTGAGGGCAATCAATGCCGCAAACGATGGAACGACCTTGTGGGATCTCCAAGAGTAAGTATTATTGATTTACATGTAGTTAGCTTTATATAATTTGATTTGTAACAGTCATGAGTGACTATCAGCAGATGTGAGGTCTTTCACTTTTTCCGGGAATGTTTTACTCAAAGTCTATGGTCACGGTGTATGTCTTTAGGTAAAGAATGATAATTATCATAATAATCATGATTAGATCTGTCAGTTATGTGTTGTTTAAGTGTCTGTGACAGTACCTAGCAATGATATCATGCAATGATCTCATGCCATGTCGTCCTGTCGTGTTTTATAGAAGAAACTATCGACGATGAGGTCTGTGCAGAGGCGAATGGGTGGGGGGGGCCACCAGTCCCCAGCGACATCACTGAGATGGAGGAGCGGGTGCTCGCACTCGTGGGAAAGCACCTCCGGACAGCCACGGACGCATGTGCAGACCCTGAAGTGATGCCACTTGAGTAAAGCTAACAACATTGCGTGATGTAAAGTCAATAGATGCCACACTCACTCATATCCGAACAATCATATATGATAGATGATTTCTAAAATTGTCCTAGAAATAATGCTGGCTTAATGAAAATCATTGCAATGCAAATGTGTTGCTGGTCATGAAATGTGATGTCTGTGATGATTTTGATAGCGGTGGTGGTTTTGTTGTGCATAATCTGTGTGTAGCGCTGGACTCAGCTTGTGACCCTAGCACCCCCTTCTCTTCTAATAACCTCATTTGCAGCTCAGCCAACAGCGCGGCCCCAGGCAAGACCACAGAGGCCAGAAGGTGGGGGCATGGGGTCCAATTCTCCGGACGATCCTACATCTGGTGCTGAGGAGCTCCGATTCTCGCCTGTCAATCCATTGGGTCATCTCTCCACGGATGAGAGGGCTGACTTCGAGGAACCTGCATCATCATGCTCCAGAAGCCATTCCACCCCAAGGCCATCTAGTGCTCCTCCGGTCATTCCCGCCTCCACTCTGAAGGTACCGGCCCCAAGCACCTCACCACAGGGCACCCCATTTGTCCCCAGGACGGCGCCGACCCCGCGGAGGCCTCGTGGATGCAGCAGGTCTGGTCCACGAACGCCACATGAGAGCAGAGAGATGGTACAGTTGTCCAGGAGGACTGTAGACATTGGTGACCAGGGCATCGAAGTATTGGGGGGCATATCCCGACAGCTGGCCATCATGACCGAGTACATTCCATGGATGGCGGAGGCCCTGGAGGCAATAGCCAGGAACACTGCTGGCACAGGCCTCCCAGTGTCCCAGAGCGCGGCACTCCACCCCTAGGTTCCGCACCATCACTGCGAACGACAGATGAGAGCAAGGACCAAGATCCTGCTTCTGCATCAGAGAATGTTGCCCCCTCATCACCCCCCACTCCTGTACCCGTGCAATCACTGCCTCGCTTCAAACACTATGCGTGCAAAGGCTGTGGAACAATGGGACACCTCCAGCGAATGTGCAGACGAGCTGCAAACCCTGCAAACCACCATGTTGCAGAGGAAGACCGATCCATGGCGGATAAAACTGAACTAGAGACTGTAAGGGGGTGGTCTCTATAAGGGAGTCAGGTTCCCTTCTGACCAACTTGAGAGGTTCGAATCGCTCCCACTCCCTTGGGTTCTGGACTCTGAATTTATCTGGGGGGGTTGTGACAAAAGTGCAAAGGACATTGGTTTGATGCAAACAACTTTGGTTTTATTACAGTCAAGGTAATTCAGGCTTATTACTCTAGTAAGAAAATACAAAGCCAAACTTACAATCACTCTAATAAAGGACAATACAAGGAAAGGTACAAGGTCAAACTTAAAATCACTCTAATAAAGAACCATACACTACACATTCAAAGGGGCTTACAGTAAAATTATATCTCCCACCTCCCAATACCTAATTCTAGCTAGGTTAGACTCCAGGGCAGGCAGAGACTATGCTTACCAATCCTTTTGACAGTTTTTGTTCGAGTTTGATCGATCGCGGTGGTTTTTCCGTTGATACCACGTTAACTGTGATCGGCTGTTGCCGCAATGGCGACGTTCTTCCTTCCTTCAGGACTTCAGGACGTCGAGGCTGGAGAAGTTAGTTTACAGCTGTTGCATTGGTTTCTTTCCTTGTCTTGCTGACACAGCGTAGTGTGGTACTAGTCTGTCAGTCAAAGTGTCATCTGAGGTAGTAGCAGCCTTGTAACTACTTAGCAACCTAACCTCTGTTGGAACAGGGGGCCAGTTATACGATTTCAGTGTTCTAAACTTGACGCCAAATCTGTTCAAAATCCTTTATATAATTTTGGCGGGCTTCGTTCTTCTTTGTAATATTTTGGTGGGCTCGTTAAAAGTTGATATGTTTTGGGTGAGTTGATGTTCAAAAACTGTTTCCTGATGGAAATATTAGTTTGGTAATTGCAATGTCCTTTGGTGCTTAGTCTTTCTCATACAGGCTGGATTGGGCCTCTTTGTGATGTATATGCTGAAATGGTTGTCCAGACCCATGTTGATGGGCAGCTACATCTGGGTGATTTTGTGATGTAAATGTCTCTTGTGGGGGAAGGATTTTCGAATACTCATTCTTCCAGACAGGTTAACTTAGTCCTCACACCCACATAGCTTCACTTAATTAGACTGTCTCCTGCTAGTTCCTAGGTCCGCCCACAGCCTTGAGTTTGTCTTTTAAAATCCAAAATTCGATTAAAGTTCATAGTTTCTTCCATAAGCACTTTAGAGTTCCAAACTTTTCAGTAGATAGTCCCAAATTAAATTTCCTTTTGAATGAGCCCAAACACTGAGGGGGTTTCTTGTGAATTTTGCATCCCTTCAAGACTCAAAGGGGTACACACCTTCACCACGAAATGTCCACCGATCATGTTAAAAGTTGGACTGAACGGAATTCCAGTATCCATGGAATTGGACATGGGTACAAGTCAGTCTATCATGAGCAAAAAGGCCTTCGAGAGCCTGTGGTGCAACAAGGCACAAAGGCCCAAGCTGAGCCCTATTCAAGCTGAGAACTTACACTAAAGAGCTGATCCTTGTAATTGGCAGCGCAGCAGTAAAGGTCGCCTATGATGGAGCAGTGCACGAACTACCACTACGGATTGTACCAGGAGATGGACCCTCACTGTTTGGCAGTAGCTGGCTGGGAAAAATCCGCTGGAACTGGGATGACATCCAAGCGCTTTCGTCCATCAATGACACCTCTTGTGCCCAGGTTTTGAGCAAGTTCCTGTCGTTGATTGAGCCAGGCATCGGAAATTTCTCTCGGGCGAAGGTGCAGATCCACTTGGTTCCCGGTACACGACCTATCCACCACAAGGCATGTGTGGTGCCATACATGATGTGAGAGAAAGTGGAGATTGAGCTGGACAGGCTGCAACAAGTGGGGATCAACACGCCGGTTGATTTCAACGAGTGGGCCAGTCCGACTGTTCCGGTTCTCAAGAGCGATGGCACGGTCAGACTTTGTGGGGACTATAAAGTAACGATTAACCATTTCTCGCTGCAGGACCAGTACCCGCTACCCAAGGCAGACGACCTATTTGCGATGCTGGCAGGAGGGAAGACGTTCACCAAGTTGGACCTGACCTCGGCTTACATGACGCAGGAGCTGGCGGAATCTTCGAAAGGCCTCACCTGCATCAACACGCACAAAGGTCTGTTCATCTTCAATAGATGCCTGTTTGGGATTCGATCGGCCGCAACTAGTTTTCAAAGGAACAAGGAGAGTCTGCTAAAATCGGTTCCGCGCACCGTGGTTTTCCAGTACAACATATTGATCACAGGTCAGGACACCATCGAACACTTGCAGAACCTGGAAGAGGTTCTAAGTCAGCAAGATCGTGTGGGACTCATATTCAAACGCTCGAAGTGTGTTTCCTGGCGCCAAAGGGCGAGTTCTTAGGGAGAAGAATCACGGCAGATGGCATCAGAGCCACCGACGCCAAGACAGAGGCCATTAAGAACACGTCGAGACCACAGAATATGATGGATCTGCGGTCATTCCTGGGACTCCTCAATTATTTTGGTAATTTCCTACCCGAGTTAAGCACCTTGCGAGAGCCTCGACATGTGTTGCTACGCAAGGGAGATGACTGGGTATGGGAGAAATCACAAGAGACTGCTTTTGACAAAGCCAGAAATCTGTTATGTTCCAACAAACTGCTTGTTCTGTATGACCCATGTAAACATTTAGTGCTAGCCTACGATGTGTCTTCATACGGGGTCGGGTGTGTGTTACAACAAGCAAACGAATCGGGAAAATTGCAACCGGTCGCTTATGCATCCAGGAGTTTGTCCATGTCAGAAAAGGCCTACAGCATGATTGAAAAAGAAGCTCTAGCATGCGTTTACGGGTTGAAAAAATGCACCAGTATCTGTTTGGTCTTAAGTTCGAGTTAGAAACTGACCATAAGCCGCTCATATCGCTATTCTCAGTGGGGAAAGGTATTAATGCCAATGCCTCTGCTTGCATCCAATGATGGGCGCTCACGCTGTCTGCATATAACTATGTAATTCGCCACAGGCCAGTCACAGAGAACTGCACTGATGCTCTCAATCGGCTACCATTGCCCACCACCGGGGTGGATATGGTACAGCCTGCAGACTTGCTCTTGGTGAAGGATGCATTTGAAAATGAAAAGTCACCTGTTATGGCCCGCCAGATCAGAACCTGGACCAGCCAGGATCCTTTACTGTCCCTTGTAAAAAACTGTGTCCTCCATGGGAGCTGGTCCAGCGTCCCAACGGACTTGCATGAAGTAATCAAGCCATTCCAGCAGCGCAAAGACAAAATGTCCATACAGGCAGATTGTCTTTTGTGGGGTAATCGCCTGGTTTTGCCTAAGGAAGGCAGGGAAACGTTCATATGCGACCTACACAATACCCACCCAGGCATAGTAATGATGAAAGCTATAGACAGATCCCATGTGTGGTGGCCCGGCAACGACTCAGATTTGGAGTCTTACGTGCACCAATGCAACACTTGCTCTCAACTGAGCAATGCACCCAGGGAAGCACTGCTAAGTTTGTGGTCAAGGCCCTCCAAACTGTGGTCTAGAATCCACATTGACTTTGCTAGCATGTTTCTAGGCAAAATGTTTTTGCTTGTTGTGGATGCTTATTTAAAATGGATTGAGTGTGTAATAATGTTTGTAAGCACATCCACTGCCACCATCGAAAGCCTACGAGCCATGTTTGCCACCCACCGCCTGCCTGATGTCCTTGTCAGCGACAATGGGCTGTGCTTCAAAGAATTCATGACCCGCAATGGGATCAAGCACGACACATCTGCCCCGTTCAAGCCTGCATCTAACGGCCAGGCAGAACGGGCAGTACAAACCATCAAGCAAAGCTTGAAACGCGTGCCAGAAGGCTCTCTGCAGACGCGCCTGTCCCAAATCCTGCTCAGCTACCGCACAAGACCCCACTCGCTCACCGGGGCTCCCCCTGCCGAACTGCTCATGAAAAGGGCGCTCAAAACAAGGCTCTCTCAAGTCCACCCTGATCCCCATGATCATGTCGAGGGCAGGAGGCATCAACAAAGCATGTACCATGATCACGCAAATTTGTCAAGCGATGTTGAAGTCAATGACCCTGGATTTGTACTCAACTATGAACACGGTCCCAAATGGCTTGCTGGCACTGTCATAGCCAAAGAAGGGAGTAGGGTGTCTGAGGTCAAACTTGCAAATGGACTAACTTGCAGAAAGCATTTGGACCAAACCAAACTGCGATTCACAGACAGCCACGAGCAACCTGAAGAGGACACCACCAATTTCGACCGTCCGATACACACACAAATGACAACCGACATCACGGTTGACCACGAAGCTGAACTCATCATCCCAGCAGCCCAGCAAGGCCAGCTGTGCAGCAGCCCAGCGAAGGCCCAACCAACTCACCGGTACCTGTGTTTGTACTGAGACGATCAACTAGGGAGCGGAAAGCCCCAGATCATCTCACCCTGTAAATAAGTGTACTATTGACTTTTGGGGGGGAGTGATGTTATATATGCAACACCTTGTAACCAGCATTCTACCGCCACCAGAGTGCGCATCTGTTGGAGTCCCAAGGGATCCCATCATCCCTTGGGAGCACTGCATATAAGCAGGCCTCCCATGCTGTGCCAGCACTCTGGAGTCAGAATAAAGAGACTCAGGTCACACTTACTCAAGTCTACAGTACTCAGTCACATTGCTTTATTTGAGGCATAACACATGGGACCTGGCAATGGCCTTCATCATCACTATTCCAGGATGTGTGCTGTGTTACTCACGCACAAACTTCTCTCTCCCTTTCTTGGTCATTACAACCCGATTGCCCCACAATATGCAATCTGCTTGAATAGACAGTTCGTCCTTACGAATGTACAGTGTGGCCTCCTCGCACATTTGCTTAGGTATGGCAGACCAATCCCCTTTGAGGATGCAACCCTTTACCACCGATAAAATCGGATCCTGGCTGATCCAGGTCTTAACTTGTTGAGCCGTGACAGGGGCTCCTTCACTCTCCAAAGCATCCATGATTAACATTAGATCCGCCGGTTGTGGCATTTCCATCTCCGGTGTTGGCAACGGCAACCGGCTCAAAGCATCGGCACAATTCTCTGTGCCAGGTCTGTGGCGAATGACATAATCATAGGCAGATAATGTCAGCGCCCACCTTTGGATGTGGGATGAAGTGTTGGTATTGATACCTTTGCTCTCGCAAAACAACAAAATGAGCGGCTTGTGATCGGTCTCTAATTCAAACTTCAGACTGAATAGGTATTGATGCATCTTTTTAACACCATACACACACGCTAAAGCTTCTTTTTCCTACCACACTGTAGGCTCTTTCTGCTTTAGACAAACTTTTGGATGCATATGCGACAGGTTGAAGTTTCCCCAACTCATTACCGTAAGCAATTCCATATGACGGTGCGTCACAGGCCAAAACTAAATTTTTACATGGGTCACAATGTACCAGCAGCTTGTTTGAGCAAAGCAGATTGGTGGCTGCCTCGAAAGCTCTGTCTTGCGATGCACCCCACACCCAGTTGTCGCCTTTTCGCAATAGCATGTGCAGTGGTTCTAATAATGTGCTCAATTTAGGTAGGAAGTTACCAAAGTAGTTGAGTAGACCCAGGAACGAATGCAGCTCTGTCACATTGCTTAGGTGCATTCTTGATGGCCTTGGTTTTCACGTCAGTAGGTCTGATGCCATCAGCGGCGATTTTCCACCCGAGGAATTCGACCTCCAGGCTTCGAACTTTTCGGTCTGAGTCCCACCCTATCCAAATGCAGTAGAACCTCTTCCAGTTTGTTCAGATGTTCCTTGGAGTCACCACCGGTGATCAGGATGTCATCTTGGAACACGACAATTCTGGGAACGGACTTTCCTTATTCCTCTGGCATATTGCTGCAGCCGAGCGAATTCTGAAAGGGCACCTGTGGTAAATAAACAGTCCTTTGTGCGTGTTAATGCACGTAAGTCTCTTCGTCAGATCGACCAACTCCTGTGTCATACAGGCCGATGTCAAGTCCAGTTTTGTGAACGACTTCCCTCCGGCTAGCATCGCAAACAAGTCATCAGCCTTCGGTAATGGGTACTGATCTTGTTTCAAAACCCTGTTGATCGTAGCCTTGTAGTCTCCACAGATTTTGACTGAGCCATCACTTTTCAGCACAGGAACAATGGAGCTGGCCCATTCATTAAATTCGACCAATGATATGATCCCTTCACGCTGGAGTCTGGTCAGTTCAATTTCGACCTTCTCCCTCATCATATACGGAACTGCCCGAGCTTTATAATGGACGGGTCTTGCATCTGAGTCCACCTTGGCTCCCGGCTCGAACAGCGAAGGGAACTTGCTCAATACTTGGGCACATGTATCTTCCTCCGATGACAACGTCTTTATGTCGTTCCAGTCGCATCTGATTTTCTCCAACCAGCTCCTGCCCAGCAGCGTTGGGCCATTGCCTGCAACAATCCACAGTGGTAAATCGTGAACCGCACCATTATATGACACATTAATTTGTGCACTGCCAATCACCTTTATCAGGTCTTTGGCATACGTGCACAGCTTGGCGTTAACAGGGCTCAGCCTGGGCCTCACAGTCTTAGTATCCCACAGCTTATTAAATGCCCTCTCATTAATGATTGATTGACTCACCCCTGTGTCCAGTTCCATCGATACCGGTAACCCGTTAAACTTCACATTAATCAAAATTGGTTTAATCTTGGTTATGAAGGAGTACAGTCCATACACTTCTTCCTCTGGCATCTCAGATTGCGTATCCGGATCCGCGCTAGTCTAACTCTCATCCTCCACGTGATGTGTCGCAGCTCGCTTGCTCATCTGCGGACACTTGTGCTGAAATTGCCCCACTCTCAGACAGCATTTTCAATATATTTCTTAAATCGGCACTGCTGGTGCCGATGATTTCCCCCACAATGTCAACACGGAGAAGTCGGATACATTCGCGCTGGCAAACTTTGGTCAGCCACAGGTTTCGCGAACACAGCCAGATAGGCCCTGCCATGCCGAACACTGAATCAATCACATTTACAGTACTTGCTGAGGTTCGGTTTTTCACCAATATTTGCTTTAAACTCCTGTCCATTGTCATACATGATTGAGCGATCTGGATGGCCCTTTTTAAATCCAACTCCTCCACCGCCAGAAGTTTGCGCAGGATCACCTCGTGGTTGATACCGATAAAAAAGAAGTCCCGCAACATGTCTGCCAACACCGTCCTGAACTTGCACGGTTCCGCTAGACGTCTCAGGTCAGCAATGAATTCCACCGTGCTCTGGCCCTCCGATCGAACGTGTGTATAAAACCTGTATCTCGAGATGATGATGCTGTTGTCTGGCTTGAGGTGCTCCCATACCAATGTACACAATGCCTCGTACGTTTTCTCTGTTAGATCACTAGGCATGAGTAGATTCTTTATCAGACTGTAGATCTTTGACCCGCACACAGTGAGGAACACGGCCCGGCGCCGATCTGCATCGTCAACCCCCTCCATTTTGTTGGCCACAAAGTACTGGTTCAAACGGATCACAAAGTTTGCCCAATCTTCTCCCTCCACGAATCACTCTAAAAATCCAATTGTGCTCATTTTGCAAACAAAGGTTCTAGTATTCTCATCGCCAAATGTTATGTATACAATAAAGGTACAAACTGAGTACTGTTTAACTAAGCAAGGTACAACCTTGGCTCTGCTTTATTATGGCCCAAAGTGCCTGACTCACAAAATGGCTGGCCTTTTATACCAGAGCAGCACCATGTGCGTGCTGCTCAGTGGCCTCCATCAATGATGCCATCTGGTGGCTACAAACAGAATGTACATACATGACAATGTCAATGGTGGAAAAAGTGGGGTGTGGGCGAGAGTTGGGTGTTTTTACCAGCGATACTTATGATTTCAGACCAATGTTGGTATAAATTTTTTTTATTGAACATAACCTTGTTGCGCATTGTCTCAGATAGCTGGACCATTACACACTGGTGATTCCTTAACATGAAAGGATTAAATAAAACTTAACTTTAATCAACGTAAACTTTAACTGGCACCAAGATGATGGGCACCATTGATATCTGATCTGCACACACACAGCAGTGTATCAGCATTGTCACTCGCAGCAACGTTCTTTCAGGCGAATCGTTCAGATATCAGCTCCTCATGTAAAAGCCTTGCAGCTATGTAGCCACCACAGGCCCTTTCCTGCGGACTGGAGGGGGCGTGGGCATGGTTGCATAGCCAGCCTGATTGTGTGGCCCGAGGTCAGCATTCAGCCCCTCATCGTCCTCTCCTCTCTCTCCTGAGGTGGAGCATCTGTCCCTTCTGGCAATTCTTGGCCCCACCTGATAGTCAGATTGTGCAGCATGGAGCACACGACCATGAATTTACCTACATGCTCAGGGTTGTATTGTAGCTCCCCTCCTGAGTGGTCCAGACATCTGAAGCACTGCTTAAGCACAGTTATTGTTTTATGGACCACATTGCGTGTGTCTCTGTGGCTCTGGTTATATCGCTTCTCGGCCTCGGTGTGGGTGTCGGGGGGTCATCAGCCAGGGAGCTAGGCCATATCGGTTATCACCAAGCATCCAGCATTGTCCTTGTGGCTGACTCTTAAAGATGTCAGAGACAGCGCTCTCACGTAGGATGTGAGCCTCATCGAAGGTGTCTAGACATTTGGCATTCACTGCCATGATGATCTGATTGTGGTCGACAACTAGTTGGACCTTCAGGGAGTGAAATCCTTTTCTGTTATGGAAACGCTCCGGGTCCTGACAAGGTGGCTACATGGCGATGTGAGTGCACTGTATAGCTCCCTGCACCCTGGGGAACTTAGCAATGCGGTAGAATGCTCCAGCCCTGTCAGTCTGAGCCTCCATGGTCATGGAGAAGCTGATAAAGTCCATTCTTCTCGCGTACAGGGCCTCCATGACTTTTCTAATGCAGCGATGGGTTGCATGGTGAGACAGAGGGCAAATCTCAACAGTGGAGGCCCGAAAGGAACAGGACATGTAGAAAGACAGTGTCGCGATGACCTTGACCTCGACCGACACTGATGTCCTGATGGCAGGCTACATATGTGGCCTCACATAGTTCATTGATCACCACCTTGTGGAAGCGCAGTCTCCGAAGGCAGGTGTGGTCGGAGACGTTGAGGTAAGACCTCTTTTCCCTGTACGTGCGGGGTGTGTATGGTCTGGCCCTCCTCCTCATTCTTGCACGTCTTAAATTGGGGACATAATGATATGCATCACACATTGAGTCAACTGCACTCTGCAGCATCTGCGTATTAATCGATACAGGCTGAGAAATGGCTGGCCCCATTGCAAATGAAAGTATAATAGCAATTGATCAGAAGCAATAATTTCCTCACTAAAATATACCTAGAGTAAACCCCCAATAGTCCAGAGTCTGAAAATATGTCTGTTGAGGTGGTCACTTCACCTGAGAAGAGAACTCCAGAGTCAATGCAAACTCCCCCGAAGTTGAAGCAGCCTTTTAAATGAAGCGACCTGCGATTTTAAAAATGGCAGCCACACCGCTGGCTTTAGTTCAGAACAGTTCCACTTTTTCTGGGAGGTTTTTTTGGGCGAGCGATACTGTGGGCGATATGTGTGCAAGGTGGTGAAAGTGACAGTTGGTAATTTCCTGGACGTTAGTTTCGCCAACTGTGCTCTTTACAACAAAAAAAAATGGGCGGGCGGTATTATTGAATCTCGGCGTTAATTCCGTGCAGAAAGTAACGTTGGGTGATATTATGGGCGTTGATTTCACCCATTCTGGTGATTCCGCCCAAAAAAAGTGGGCGGGCGCTATTATTTTTTCCCACCATTAAGCACATGGAGAAAGTAACGCTCGGTGATGTTTCTGAAAAATGCCCATCAGTTTTCATTTTGTGGCTAAATGAGCGATATATCGGCGTTATACGTCATTTCAGCGTTAAAATGGATGTTAAGTGGACGTTAAGCATGCAAAAAACATGGAAAGTCTAGCCCCATATATTTATCTAGACCTGGCCACCATAAGTAACTGCAGGCTAAACTCTTGGTCAAGCACATTCCTAGGTGCTGGTCATGGAGGTCTCCTAATAATTTGTACCTGAATTTATTTGGTAGAACCACTCTTGCACCCCACATGATAAAATTTTTATCAACTGATAATCCATTCCTACGAATGGTGAATGGATGAATATCTTTTGTCTGTTACCTGGTTTGGCCAGCCATTTGCAATATACTCATACACCTTTGACATAGCTGGGTCACGTTTGGTTGCTCTACCAATCTCTTCAGCTGTGACTGGCAGTTCATCAATGTATAAAAAATAGAACGCTTCTTCCCTATCCGGTGTAACTTGTGATGGGGAAGGCAATCTAGACATAGCATCAGCATCTCTGTGATCAGCTGATCATCTGTATTCAATATCATATGTCTATGCTGACAAAATGAAAGCCCATCTCTGTATTCGGGCTGCAGCTAATGTTGGAACTGGGGACTTTGGATGGAGGATTGCTGTTAGGGGCTTATGGTCCGTAACGATGGTAAACTTACGACCATACAAGTATTTGTGGAACTTCTTGACCCCAAAAATTAATGCCAAAGCTTCCCTTTCGATTTGCGCATAATTACTCTCACTGGCACTGAAAGTGCATGAAGCAAAAGCAATTGGTCTCTCCTCTCCACTATGTGGTACATGAGAGATCGCTGCCTCAACTCCATCACATGTTAGCTTGATCTCCTTAGATACATCATAGTGAATTAACATGGTACTCTCTACCAAGCTCCTTGAATGCTGTATCGCATTCTTCTGACCACTTCCAATGGACCTGTTTTTTCAATAGTTCATTCAGTGGATGTAATACTGTAGCCAAATTTGGTAGGAACTTCCCATAATAGTTTAATAGACCCAAAAATGATCAACGTTCAGTGGCATTCTTGGGAGAGGGTGCATTTCTGATTGCGCCAGCTTTCCATTGGTTGGATGTAAACCATCTTTGTCTACTCTGTGCCCTAAGTACTCCACTGAGTTTTGAAATAACTCACACTTGTGAACAGTCACTTGTACTCTGTGCTTCTCTAGCCAATTGAGGACTTAATTCAATATGTTATGAATTTGCCTATTTGGTGCTGAAATTAGTTTGCCATCTAAATAACATACTACCCCTTCAATACTTTGCAAAATCTGGTTCATCACCCCTTGGAATATGACAGGGGCGGAAGACATTCCAAATGGTAGCCTATTAAATTGGTATAGGCTGAAGGGTGCAAAATTCACGAGAACCGCCCCCCAGTGTTTGGGCTCATTCGAAAGGAAATTTAATTTGGGACTATCTACCGCAAAGTTTGAAATCCTAAAGTGTTTATGGAAGAAACTATGAACTTTAATCGAATTTTGGACCTTTACAAGACAGATTCAAGCCTGTGAGTGAACCTAGGGAAATGAAGAAGCCCACTTGATTATTGGAACTGTCTGGGTGTTGAGACTAAGTTAACTTGTCTGGAGGAATGGACATTCGAAAACCCTTCTCCACAACAGGCATTTACATTACAACAATAACTCAGAGATGGCCAGCCATCAAACCAAACTGAGAAATGCCATCTTCAACATGAATAAGAACAAAGGGCCCACTACAGCCTGTATGCAAAAAACCAAGCACAAAAGAAAATTGCGATTAGCAAGTTAATATTTCCATCAGGAAATAGATTTAGAAATGCAACCCACCCAAGACTTATTGACTTTTAACGAGGCTGCCAAAATATTACAAAGAAAAGTCAAGCCCGCCAAATTTAAAGGGGATGACACACTTTACCATACAACCGAGACCACACTGATGTCATCAAGAAGGGAGAGAAACCAACGCAACAGTTGTAAACTAACTTCTCCAACCTCAAATTCCTGAAGTCCTGAAGGAAGGAAGAACATCACCATCGCGGCAGCAACCGACCACAGCCAACACATGGTACCAACGAAAACCCACCGCGATCGACCAAACTCGAAACAAAATTTCAACAGGAAGAAGTCGAAGAATCGAAAGGTTTCCACTCGACAATCTAAGTCCTGACTACCAACAGGTGAAAACATTACCTAAAAAGACTTTGCATCTATTTCTAACGAAGAAAACCGGGTACTTACCCCATAGATCCAAAACGCACCTTACCGCATCAGCGGACTCAACCCAACTGAAGACTGCGCAGTAAAAAGTCTTCTCCGACGTTCGGGGTATGGCAAGCAGAACCTACAGATTTCAACGAACCCCGAAATCACGAACTACCGCTAACTGACCAGAAAGGATTGGTAAGCATAGTCCCTGCCTGCCCTGGAGTCTAACCTAGCCAGGATTAGTTATTGGGAGGTGGGAGGTGTAATTTTTACTGTAACCCCCTTTGAATGTGTAATGTATTGTTCTTTATTAGAGTGATTATAAGTTTGACATTGTATTTCCTTGTCTGTAATAAAGTCAAAGTTCTTTTGCACCAAACCAGTTGTCCTTTGCACTTTATCACATCCCCCATATAAACCCAGAGTCTAGAACCCAAGGGAGTGGGAGCGATTCGAACTGCTCAAGTAGGTCAGAGGTGAACCTGACCCCCGGGACCACCCCTTACAAAATGGCGACCGCGGCAGGGCTCTGGTACAAGGGGTGTGATGCGGAGAGTGCTGGTTTGGGGCAAAGAACCAAGATGGAAGAGAGGATTTCCTCCTATGTGTATAAGAAGGTCAATGTCACTAAAGAATAGATACTTGGTCTATTGCACGCTGAGCGTCCAGCTGATACTGCAGCCCAGTGGACAGCAAGCAAGGATCACAAAGAATCAGTAGAGAAAGCAGTACAACAGGGATCACAAAGAAGCAGTACAGAGACAGGTCCAACTCCTAGACAAAACCAATGAGACACTACAGGCGCAGAGAACTATCAGGAAAGGGCTATGGCAGAAGAAAGGTTATGGGGAGAACTCCGTAAGCTAAAACAGGAAAGGACCCAGATAATGGAAAGGTTTAAAAACAGTCAGGACTATTTTCAATGTCAGGTCACTGAGGCCAAAAATAATGAAAAGTTACTACGGCAGGAAAGCACTCGCCTCACCCGACAAGTAAAAGAGCTCCTGTGTACCAGAGCGCCTGTAGTGGGGACATAGGCAGAGATCACTTAAGCCCAGATAAGTTAGCACACTGGCTCTGAAGCCTAGTAGCTAACAGTTTACCCCGCATAAGAGCCAAGGCTGGGGCCTGGTTCGACCCAAGAGATCCCCATGCCACCGAACAGGGAGTGGTCAGGCAACTGACCCGAGCTTACCGGAACAGTAGAGGGACGGAAGAGTTCCCACAAAAGGGAAGGGTCCATGAAATTCGACCTAGCCAGGACAAGAGGGAATGGCGCCACGAGGGGGGCAACCCCTCCGATACAAACGTACCTGCTTCGGAAAAAGTGGCCACTGGAGAAAGGATTGTAGAAATCCTTGGAAGAGTAGCTCAGGAAAGAATTCTCCAGCCCCTGCCTAAAAGACCGAGACAGATAAGCCAGTCCCTCGCCACTCATTCGATACCTTTTTAACCACACTCCGAGCCATGTTAGATGACCCTGGGAAGGTAGCCACCGCCACCGGTACCGAGATCCCATCTGCCCCCTCCCAACCAAAACCATGACTAGGACAGGCACAGCCCATCCACCTGTGTGCCCTCGAGTATGATGCGTGGGGGAGACCGACCGTACAGATGGAAGTGGAAAAGGTGAAAGGGACTTACCTGCTGGACACCGGTGCCTCAAGCACCCTTGTCTATGCAGCTAACCCCACCGCCTCACCTCTGTCAAACGGGATCCCCTACAGCTTGGTGGGTTTCACAGGCACTGGACAGACTGGTTCATTCTCCGTTCCGCTCTCCATTCATTTAGGTACGCTCCACACTGAGTGGACTTGTGTCCTGATGAAGTGGGAGCAGGAAGGGAGATGGATCCTGGGGGCTGACTTAAGAAACCACTGTCTTTGGGGGTCAGTCTGTATGGGACAAGAGAGTGAGGTGATGGTTCTCCCAGGAAAACAGGAAAAAGGGACGGTGTGCACCATGAAGCCAAAGGAGGGTTACGACCTTGAATCACTGGTCAGTAACACTCCGACAGACTACCAAGCATATGTGAGGAAAAACCTTGCAACTTTTGCTACTCACAAACACGATTGTGGAAGAATAAACAGGGTCGAGGTTATTATAGATGGGGACCCCATGATCTGACCACAGAAATAATACAATTTCCCCAAGGAGGCGAAGGCAGACTTGGAAACAGCCTTGGGTTCTCTGGTTAAACAGGGGGTAGTGAGACCAATAGCTACCCATGTGAACTCTCCATTGTGGCTGGTTAAGAAACCGGACAACTCCTGGAGAGCCACGGTGGACTATCGAGTACTCAACCGTAACATTCCCACCTGTGCACCCACTGTTACTGCTGTCGCCAACCCCATTGGAAGTATCCCAGCCTCCGCGACCACCTTCACGGTGCTGGATATTTCCAACGGGTTTTGGTCCATCCCTTTAAGAAGGGAAGATCAGTACAAGTTTGCTTTTACCTTTAAAGGACGGCAATACACTTGGAATTGTCTCCTTCAGGGCTTCCTCAACAGTCCCAGTATTTTCCATCAGTGTATGGCCAACTGTTTAAAGAGTTTCAGCAGACCCCAGCAATTAGTACAATATGTAGATGACCTGCTCCTGTTCACCGATGAGGGGGAGGAACATGGCCCACTGCTGGCTGAACTGCTGGAGCTGCTGAAAGAAGACGGATTTAAAGTAAACCCCAAGAAGGCACAGATCAGCCTGAAGGAAGTAAAATTCCTGGGACTGGCTGTGCATGCTGGGGAGAGAGCCATAAACAAAGTTAGAAGGGAAGCAGTGCAGAAGTTACCCGCCCCCAACACAGTAACAGGAGTAAGATCTTTTCTAGGGCTAACCGGGTACTGCAGAGATTTAATTGAGGATTATGCAGCCACCGCAGCCCCTCTGCTCCGACTCCTACACAAGGGAGTAGAGTTTGAATGGGACAAAGGTTGCGAGGCAGCATTTATCCAACTCAAGAAAGACCTGCAGACTGCGCCAGCTCTAGGGGCCATCGATGGGGGTAAAGAGTTTTTCCTGGAGGTAGCAGCAAGTGGGGACAGCCGGCTTAGACCAGTGGTCTACTCCTCCAGGATACTCACGGACATGGAGCAGGGATACTCCAACTGTGAGAGGCACCTCCTAGCCACTTACTGGGCTGTGAAAAGATCATTGATCTTCATAGGGGGGTCTCCTATCACACTCCTTATCCACCATACGCCCACCCAAATGCTCTTGGACAAGAGAATCAAGGACGGGACAGTGAGCAGTGCCCGCATTGCTCGCTGGACCCTGCTTCTCTCTCAAATGGACCTAAGGGTAAAGGGTCTCTGCGAGCCAAGACTTGCAGCCAACATGATTTATCCAGGGACAGCCCACCGGTGTTCCGTAGAAGGGGTATGGGAAATTAACATATGCTTTCGGGTTGGGTTACACCCCACAGCCCGAGAGATCTATGTGGACAGTTCAAGCACAGTATCTGCGGGTGAACGACTCACAGGCTGCGGAGTTTATAACCCCGAGGCAGGCATTGGCCTGGCGATTAAACTCCCCAGTACTATGAGCGCCCAGCACGCTGAACTGTCTGCGGTGGTGTATGTAGTCACACACCCCGAAGAATTCCCTACCCCATACACGATATGCTTGGACAGTATGTTCACATCCAATTTGTGTACGGAGTACCTGGCTATCTGGCCCCGCAGTGGATACACATCCGCAGACGGGAGACCCCTGGCAATTAAGCCTTTACTGGAAAAGATCATGAAAGCTGTAGGGGAGGAAGCGAATATCTATATGCATAAGGTGAAGGCACATTCCTCCACCGAACCCCGTAGCGAGGGAAACCAGCAGGCTGACATGTTAGCCAAGCAAGGTGCCTGCACGGGCAAGCTCTGGGATCCGTACAACCCAGGCCCCATCGCAGCAGTCAGGGGCAGGATAGGGGTGGCAGGGAAGGCGGTCCAGAAACCTGAAAACGGTCCAGACCCAAGACCCCGTCCTCAAAACTGTCCTGAACATGCTAGCTAAAGGGGAAAGGATAGACGGCCCGTACAGCACCGCAGCAATTGCCATTAAAGAAGGCATGCTGTTCAGGGGGGAGCAATGGGTAGTACTGCAACAACACCAGAGATAATTCCTCCAGCTGGCCCACGAGGGTCCAGGAGCAGGACACCCTGGACCTGAGACTACTTGGCAACGAGTGGAACAGGCAGGGTGGTGGCCAGGACACAGGGAAGATGTCCGCGAGTTCTGTGCTAGCTGTCTGGTGTGCACGGCCAGCAACCCCGACCCCAAGAAAAGGAAGGTGTCGATGGGACATATCAGGAGGGTAGAGGGACCCTGGCAGTCGATCCAAATCGATTACATCGGGCCCCTACCCACCGCCCAGGGAGGTTACAAGTACTGCCTAGTATTGGTGGATATATTCACCAAATAGGTGGAAGCCTTCCCATGCCGAACAGCCACTGCCCTGGGAACAGCCAGGATACTGGTCAGAGAAGTGTTCTCGCGATGGGGACTACCACAATACGTAGAGTCCAACCAAGGGAGTCACTTCACCGGGCAGGTGATGCAGGAGACCCTTAAGTTGCCTGGCATCAAAGGAAAGTGGCATGTCGCCCACAGCCCGCAGTCATCTGGGCCTGTGGAGCATTTAAACCGCACCATCAAATAAAGGCTGCGCAAAGAGACAGGGGACTCACCCAAAGGGTGGGTAGAGGTCCTACCACTGGTCCTCATGGGGATCTGGGCCAGCCAGTCAAAGAGCACGGGGTACTCCCGGTACGAGCTCATGACCAGCAGAGCCATGCGAACCCCCACCCATGATTTAGCCCTGGTGCTCACGGAAGATCAGCTTTGGGAAGCGAGCTGGGACAGCTTTGTCAGGAATCTGTTTGATTACCTTAAACAGATTCACTGGCAGGCTGCTAACAACATGGGAAAACAGCATCGGAGCAACCGACTGCTGCTAGAACCCCGCAAGCACCACGAGTGGGAGATAGGGGACCAGGTCATGGTGAGAAACTACACTAGTGTAGAGGTCTTTGAGGCACTGTACATGGGACCGTACCACATTGTCGATAAGGCAAGCCCAATGGTCTATGCTATAAAACTGCCCTGTCATACAAAGTGGTTCCACATAAATCAGTGCAAACTTTTCAACCCAGAGGCAGCAGCTAAATGTAAGGGACAGCCAAAACCTGTGAACCGTACTAAAGACAGGAACCCTCAGCCAGCAGTCCCCGACTGTGGAAATCCCACAGGGGCCATGACAGACCCACAGACTGCACCTAAAGGGGCGGTGGACTGTGTTACTGGAGGAGCTGTTCCCCCAATCATTTGGGACTCAGACGCACCTCCAGCTGCCGGAGCATTAAGAAGGACTCCCCGCACACCACGGCCAAAGGTACCATGGTCACCAGCGCTCCAATTTAAATGGTTCAGCCCCGGGAAAGGGACCAGCCGCAAAAGGGCACCTAAGGTCAGAGACCACCCCGCGAGCAGGGACGCCCAGCCGGTAGCCTCGGGCAACGAGGGACCCCCAGAAGAGATAACGGTGGACCAGCCACCAAGTGAGAGTCCCCAGCCCATAGCCCTCGACCAGGCAGAACCCCAGGAGAAGAAACGAACCAGGCAGCCACCCCCAAAGGAGGGGTGTGCTGTAGCACCGGAGGGGACGTTCCTCCGATAGTGTGGGACTCAGACCCACGTCTGGTCAGAACACTCCGGGACCTACTACCGGCCCCGCTGGACACCCAGAGGCAAAAGAAGAAAAAAAGAAGGCAGGAATTAACCTGGCCACCCGGAGACGGGTGGCAGATGTACATATACACCACCAAATGAATTTAAGTATGTTTAGAGAGTAATTTCGTGTAGTGTAAGATTATCTATGTAATGATATGTATACACGTATTTGTTACTGGGGTAAGGAAAAGAACTACCTGTGCAGCTGTTAAAAGAGGCACAGGCTGGGTAACACTCGGGAGTAATAAGAATCTACTGGTATGACTGTTAAAGGAAGCACCGGTGAGACACAAGCAAAACGGCTGTGAGATAAAAGTTAGAAGCAGGCATCAGTCCACAAGGAACTGAATAAGACAGCCAGTCGATAAAAAACTATACTTATGTCTGTTGGGAAGAGAGCCCAAATTAGAACTTGGTCACCTTAGTCAAGTCAGGGAGCTTTCTCAGGGCTAGACAATCTGTTTTATGTGCCCCTACAGGAAAGTGTGGAAGGGGTCCTGTTCCTGCTCGCCCTGATGGGGATGAGGAGACGTGGAAGAATCCCTCATTTACGGGTGTTCAGGAGGGGGAGCACCGATCGTAACCGCTGGGGGTGGCCCCCCAGACGTGGAAGAACTCGCCGATTATGCCCACAAGGGAAGATGGCCAGGGTGGCTGGGATCTATCTCTACCCGCTACTCCAGCCAGGAAGGTTTTACCTACGGGGAGGCCTCACTTCCATGCCTCCGGATATGGATCATCGCTGCCCGAGTCAGTGTTACAGAGGGAAAGCATGTGTGTTTGACTTGCAAAGGAAACATTCCCCTGGGAAGATGGTGGTGACTCAGAAAACTCAGCAAGGACGCATGGGACCAGGAATCGGACTGGGAAGGACTCAGTAAGGTACGTACCGCACCATCACGAGGACACGGGGAGGAGTAAAAGTGTGTTGGGACAAATGGTGGGAATCCGAACAAGGAATTTACGTTTGCATGTGGGGATCAGAGAGTACTTGTCCCGCAGGCATATCGATCACCTTCGCCAGACAATGGCAAGATGAAGGGGAAGGGATGGGGTGGGATTCTAGCCTACACAGGTGCGCGGTCCCACATTCCCCACTCCCAATTAACGCCAAGGAACTAAGAGCACACATTAAAAAACCCGCGCCCACAACCCCGCCAATACGCACAGTAATAGAAAGGTGTCCTACCAGCACCAAGGGACCTGGGAACGGATTAGTATTGGTACCGACCGAAAAGGAATTACACCAGGGGGTACATTATGCAGTGGCTTCAGTAATTTTAAACCTTACCGAGGTACACCTACCTGCATGGTGTCCGAAGGAAACAGAGCTACTATACCAGGCCCTACTTGGAGACATGTTCAAGAAATTTTCTGAGTTAGACTTTGGAAATGTCGACAAAGCAGACCTATACACCCTAAATGTTAGGGACACCATGGGCTCAGGGAGACCTAGAAGGCGGATCATAAATGACGTTTTCACTGCCTACAATACAGGATCCTCTGTAATAAATAACTTAGATGACATAGCACTACAAACACAGATAAACAGTTTAAGGAACCAATTGAGGAAAATCCTGAAGCAAGAGAACACAGTAGTAGGTTCAGAACTACACGACGACCAGGCTATGACTGTCCATTTAAAAGAAATTGTGGCTGAGCTGGTAAAACATGCACAGACAGTGAATGCACTTATACGGGAGGATAGAAATGCTTCTGACCAGGCTGCACAGAACGAGTGTGTGTACTGTATGGGGCATGGTTGTTGGGCGAGAGCCGCAACAACTGGGAGGATTTAAAACAAGGTGTAGTCCTCTCTTGGATCAGGAACAAGCACCTCGCAGCCCTCCACTATACAGCAATTCACTAAACCTGTGCCAGCTCCGCCTAGCCTTTGAATCCTACCCCGTCCCAGTAGACTGTGGGAAATCTAATCACACCATTATGGGGATAGTATTAAGGATGCCGGTCATGGGTGGGACGCCTGACCCGCACCGGTATAACGGGTGGAGAATATTGGAGTTATTCAGGGAGGTTCACACATTCGTTTCACAGTGGTCCCACCCTATGTCATAAAGTGGGAGCACGCTGTAACGGGTACTGACCTCTCCGGGTGCCGGAGCCGGGGTGCACACGTAATACTGAGTCCCCAGTACTTGAGTCCCCATTCAAAGTCACAGTGTGGGTTTAAAGCTGCTGGTGCACAGCCTATTAACTGCACCATGGAAGTAACGGCACAAGACCATGTCCCTCCACAGGTAGTATACATAGGATAGTATACATACAGATAGTATACCAGTGCGCCTCACTACCAACATGGATACTTCTGGTGTCCGGTAAGTGACAGCACTTTTTGCTTTAAACCTGAGGCATCAGTTCAAGTGGCCCAGGAACGGATTGTCCCCATTCCTGAACCCTCCACTGTCCACCTCACTGTGAAGGAAAACATTACAAGCCTGCAGGATTATGTTGTACATTTTGGCTATGCAATTCCCCCTCTACCCGAACATCTTACTGCTCTGCTAAAAGCTGTAATTATCCCACAAAAACACTTCTATACTCTGTAACAGAAAACAATTGAGATAGGGAAAAAGATTCTCAAGATCACCATTCGGCCTTGGTGGGACCTTTTCAGGAATATAGAGGTCCCAGTCTGGATCCGAATCACTTCCCACACGTTAGTTATCTGTCAACTCGCGATTATTCTTTACTTATGGTGTCTCACTTGCCGAGTGAAATGCAGAGGCGTCAGGTCAGGCACCAAAGGTGCTGTACGCTCCTTGGCCGAACTTGGGAATCGCGAAGGGAGGGGTGACACCATACTGCCATGTATAATATGTGTTTGACTTTACCTGCTGTAAACCACAAAATATCGAGTGTTGTGAGAGTGTTACTTAAAATGTGTTTGGCTATGTACCTATATTTTTACTGAACTTAAAGTTGTATTTGACTGTATACCGTTATTTTACTGTGAAAACCGAGTAAAAGAGGGACATCGTATGCTGTGACCGAATTATAGTGATTGAATCCACCTGTAAATTACATTGCATTTCAACGGGGGATGCATGTTAATGTTTAGCTAGTATAAATGCAGGGAAAGTTGACTCTCGGGATCAGTGTAGAATTTACCAATATCTCGCAAAGATTCCAGGTACCTTTCCCCTACAGAGGAGAAGAATCCCTTTCTGAGCTTTTAAAATGAGTTTAAAGGGGCAGGCAAAGCCTGCGGGGGATAAAAGGGGATGCATTCATGGAGACCCCCCCCAGTGTTTGGACTCATAGGAAAGGGAATTCAAAATGGACCTAAATTACAGAAGCTTGAGATTCCCTAAACATCTATGGGAAGGAGTATATCAATTTTAAGATTCTACAACATTTTGGCTGCGAAAAAGAGTTACCAAATACAGGAGGTGGAGCCAACATCTGAAGCAAATTCGTGTATTAAAGACCCCAGACTGTCTAGGGGAACTATTCACCCTCTAAGAGATAATCGAATTACCCAATCAAGCACAATGGAAATCATGGTCAAGAAACTGGACAATTCTAAAACAATGCAAAACCAGTGATAGCACATTCTCACACCCTAATCGAGTTACAGCTGACAAAGGAGACATTTGAAAACCAGTGGACAGAACAGTTCAAACAGAGCCCAAGAGATTTGATGGGAGATAACGGAGCCTTTTTTTGGAGTATATCTATCCCCCAGTTTTTACAAGGAAAGACCAGCAAGGAGCAGCACGCAGACTAGCAGAACACAGAAACTAGCAGAAGACAGGAGAGAAGCAGAGCACAGACTGGAACACAGACACAGACACAAGCAGCTGGAGCTGGGGAGTGAAGAAATGGAGCAGTGAAGGAAACTAGGAAACTACTAGAACTCAACAAGAACTGACCGAGCACGAGGCCCATGAAACGGAAGGTTGTCAGCAACCAAATTGACAACCCGGGCCACCACAACCAGCGAAACGACCAACCAAAACCAACTCAGCAAAAACCGAAGAATCGACATTTATTTCCACTCTACAATCTACTTCGGAACGACCAACGGGTGAGAAATTACCAAAAGGGACTGACTAAACTATTCCTAACCAAAGAAAGTGGGGACTTACCCCATACATCCAAAACGCAACTTACCGCATCAACGGACGCACCCCAACCGAAGACTGCACAGTCTGAAGTCCTCTCCTCCGTCCGGGGGTACGGCTCGCCTAGAAGGCCAAGTGCAGCGAACCCTGAAACCACGATTCACCGGCAACTGTCAAAAGGGATTGGTGAGCATGGCCCCTGAACCCACAGAGCTATAACTTAGTTAGTTAGGGGAATTGGGAGGAGGGAGGCTGGGATAACTTGTGTAAATGTATCTGCATTCGCCTTTTTACCCCATTTAGAGTTTAAGCTGTATTCTTTTCCCCACAGACTGTAATTGGACAATTTATTCAATGTGTTGTACCCCTCAGTGTGTATTGGTCTGCGTGTGTTATTAAAGGTGTGCCTTTTACTTCTTTTTAAACACAATAAAGCCATACCTGCTTCCTACCTTGAAACCGATTGTCTGTCCAAGTCTGTCACCGTCCCTTCATAATTCCAGTGTCTAGAACCAAGGTTGTGAGAGCGATTCGAAACTGCTCATATAAGGTCAGAAGGGAAAGCTGACCCTCTGCAAACCACCCCTTACACAGGAATTTTGCTTACCTTGATTGACACTCAAGAGCTTGGAGGGTCAACAGGGGGGACTGAAAGGATGCAAAATTCACGAGAACCCCCCCAGTGTTTGGGCTCATTCGAAAGGAAATTTAATTTGGGACTATCTACTGCAAAGTTTGAAATCCTAAAGTGCTTATGGAAGAAACTACGATCTTTAATCGAATTTTGGACCTTTACAAGACAGATTCAAGCCTGTGGGTGGACCTAGGGAACTGAAGAAGCCCACTTGATTATTAGAACTGTCTGGGTGTTGAGACTAAGTTAACTTGTCTGGAGGAATGGACATTCGAAAACCCTTCTCCACAACAGACATTTACATTACAACAATAACTCAGAGATGGCCAGCCATCAAACCAAACTGAGAAATGCCATCTTCAACATGAATAAGAACAAAGGGCCCACTACAGCCTGTATGCAAAAAACCAAGCACAAAAGAACATTGCGATTAGCAAGCTAATATTTTCATCAGGAAATAGATTTAGAAATGCAACCCACCTAAGACTTATTGACTTTTAACGAGGCCGTCAAAATATTACAAAGAAAAGTCAAGCCCGCCAAATTTAAACAAAGAATTCTGAACTGATTTGGCGCGAAGATTAGAACAACTCAAACCGTATAACTGGCGCCCTGTTTTAACAAAGGAGATGACACACTTTGCCATACAACTGAGACCATGCTGATATCATCAAGAAGGGAGAGGATCCAACGCAACAGTTGTAAACTAACTTCTCCAGCCTCGAAGTCCTGAAGTCCTGAAGGAAGAACATCACCATCGCGGCAGCAATCGACCACAGCCAATGTGGTACCAACGAAAACCCACCGCGACTGACCAAACTCGAAACAAAATTTCAACAGGAAGAAACCGAAGAATCGAAAAGTTTCCACTCGACAATCTAAGTCCTGACTACCAACAGGTGAAAACATTACCTAAAGAGACTTTGAACCTATTTCTAACGAAGAAAACTGGGAACTTACTCCATAGATCCAAAACGCGCCTTACCGCATCAGCGGACTCAACCCAACTGAAGATTGCGCAGTAAGAAGTCCTCTCCGACGTTCGGGGTATGGCAAGCAGAACTTACAGATTTCAACGAACCCCGAAATCGCAAATTACCGCTAACTGACCAGAAAGGATTGGTAAGCATAGTCCCTGCCTGCCCTGGAGTCTAACCTATCTAGGATTAGATATTGGGAGGTGGGAGGTATAATTTTTATTGTAACCCCCTTTGAATGTGTAAAGTATTGTTCTTTATTAGAGTGATTATAAGTTTGACATTGTATTTTCTTGTCTGTAATAAAGTCAAAGTTCTTTTGCACCAAACCAGTTGTCCTTTGCACTTTATCACACCCCCATATAAACCCAGAGTCCAGAACCCAAGGGAGTAGGAGTGATTTAAACCACTCAAGTAGGTCAGAGGTGAACCTGACCCCTGGGACCACCCCCTTACAAGGCCTAGATGAGTATTTTTAGTCAAGCATGACTTGCACTCCTCATCTAGTTCAAGTTGTAAGTAGGCATTTGTAAGATCTAACTTTGAGAAGATCTGACCACCTGTCAGTGTTGTGAACAAATTTTCTACATTTAGCAATGTATTGGAGCGATTACCCTCTAGAACCTGGTTTATGATTTCTTTACAATCACCACACAATCTTACCTTACCATTGGACTTAGGTACAGCAACAATAGGTGTAGCGCAAATACATAGATCTATCTTAGCAATAATGTTCTCAGTCTCTAATCTTTTGAGTTCTTGCTCAACTTTCTCCTTGAGTGCACATGGTATGGAATGTGGCTTGTAGTAAACCGATCTAGTGTCCTTCTGTACCCTGACACTCGCCTTGAAGCCTTGGATCGGACTGCCTGTTTCACAGAACACCTTCGGATAATTCTTGATGACATCATTCTTTGATGCAAATCTCGTTCCAACACAAAAAATCTCACTCCACTTCAACTTCAGTGATCCCAACCAATTTCTTTCTCATAAGGCAGGCTTGTCTCCTGCCACTACTAATAGAGGCAAGCTCTGAAATTGATCCTTGTATTTCACCGGTACGGTGATACGACCTACTACAGGAATGTTCTCTCCTGCGTAGCGTGACAGCTCAATCTTGGATTTCTCCAATGAGAAATTACGCAATTTGTCGAGGTATAGCGACTCCAGTACTATACTCACGGATGCACCAATGTCGATTTCCATGGGTATCTTGGTTCCTGCAACATCTCTGTTGATACTTTTTGAATTGCTGTTAGTTAACCTCGTGCTCCTGATGATGTGTAGCTCTAAAATCTCCTCATCCTGTTGTTTTTTTTCCATGCTATGTAGTCACTGGGGATTTCTACTTATAGCTTTGAAAGCTGGTTTACCAGCTCAGCATCCCTTCGCAAGATGAAACACTCTGCCTTCACATATGGACAACTTTGAGCAATGTGTTGTCCCAGGCACCAATAGCGGGACTTCAATACTCTGTTACCATTGCCAGTTTCTGAGACCTTGGGGCCCAACTGCCTTTTGTTTTTAACCTGCAGGCGATTCACCTCGGTTGTCTGACGACTGGAAATAGTATGAAATTGTCGGGAATATTGGTCGGCCATGCTCATTGACATAGCTGCCTGACACGCTAAATCAAAAGTCAAGTTAGGCGTTGTCAATAACTTTCTTCTGATCGCATAATTTTTCATCCCATAAACAAAGCAGTCACGCAATGCTCGGTCCTAATATTTTCCAAAATTACAATGAATATAGCTTTATTAATGCTACAATGTACTCACTGATATTTTCTTCAGTTAACTGATCTCATATTCCAAAATGGTAACTCTCAGCAATCTCCAGGGGCTCAGGACTGTAGTCCTGCTTAAGAGTTGTGTCCTTTGGCTTGACAGGCACAAGCAAATTTTTCAGGGTTTCATACACCTCGGGCCCTGCTTCAGTTAAGAAAATTGCCCGTTGTCTTTCCCGTTTAGGTTTTCATCTTTGGGGACTTCGATGATATTATTTGCGGTGAAAAACATTTCTAGCTGCTCCACGTACGCTCCGAAACTTTCACGGTCATGTTGAAACTCCCCCAAACATCCTATTATTCCCATAGGCACAGCCATCTGGACTCTGGCAGTTCAGGCAAGTGTGCTTGTAATTTACCTTGGATTTGTAGCTGTTAATCAAGGTCGCTCTGTCGGTTGGCTGAATCCTCCACCAGCAAAAATTGCAGCTTTTTTTCCGCCGATTATCCCATCTTCATCGCCATTGTTATATCTTCAGTACAACTCACCAACAAACACACAGCCTTAAAATGGCAGAACACTCTGGAACTCTGGTCAGGTGACCTGTTCCCTCTTTATTTGTACACAGCACTGGCTGCAGTGCCACAGTGGTCCACAGGTGGAGCTATATATATTACATCCCTCATAAGAGACCATAGAATGGAAGGCAAGTTATTGACCTGGTTGGAAAATTGGTTGAGCGGCAGGAAACAGAGGGGCCGAAATTGCGGCACCCCTCCTAGTCACTGTTTGCCAACCGGCAAATGACCCATTTAGCCCGACTCTCTGTTTTCTGTTAGTTAACCAATCCTCTATCCATGCTAATATATTACCCCCAACCCTGTGAACTTTTATCTTGTGCAGTAACCTTTTATGTGACACCTTATCAAATGCCTTCTAGAAATCCAAATGCACCTTATCCACCCTGCTCGCATTGCTTTTGACATCCCTTGCAAGTTTTTTTCATACTCCTTTTTGTAGCTCTCACTATCTGTTTTGTGACCTCTGCTGTTCTTTGTATCGTTCCCATTCACCAGGATCTGTGCTATTTTTTGTATTTTTGTATGTTTTCTTTTAGTTTTATGCTGTCCCTTACCTCTTTAGTTGTCCATAGCTGTTTTTTTGACAAGTCGAGCTCCTGCCCCTCGGGTATAAACTGGTTCTGTATCACCTTTAATTATTTTTTGAACAGCTCCCACTGATCTCCTGCCGTTTTACCCATTAACAGATTGGTCCAGTTTTCTGTGGACAGTCTCTGTCTCATCCAGTTGAAGTCGGCCTTACCCAAGTCTAGAATCTATGTAGCTCTTTAGTGTTTCTCCCTTTCAAACGCTACGTTGAACTCGATCATATTCTGATCGCTATTGGATAAATGTGCAAAGACAGTTCAGCTGTTAATTAAATTTGGCTCATTATTCATTACTAAATCTAATATGGCATGCTCCCTTATTAGTTCCTGGACATATTATTGCAGAAAACTATCCTGGACATACTCAAGCAATTCACTACCTTTCTGACAGGTGCTAGTCTGCTTATCCCAATCTATATGAAAGTTAAAATCCCCCATTAAAACCACTCTGCCTTTACTATACACTTGTCTAATCTCTGCATTTATACAATCTAGCACTTCATTGCTTCTACCAGAGGGCCTATACACAACTTCCACTACAGCCTTAAATCCTTTCCTATTGCTTAATTCTACCCATAAAGTCTCTACTGCGTATTAAGCTCTTGTCATATCCTCTCTGATCATTGAAGTGATTTTGTCCTTAGCCACAAAGGCTGCTCCTCCCCCTCTGCCAGTTTCCATATATTTCTGTAGACGTTATAACCGGGTATATTTAGTTCTCAGTCCTGACCGTTGTGCAGCCATGTCTCAGTAATGGCTGCCATGTCACACCCTCCCAGTTGAATTTGTGATTGTAGTTCATTCATTTTATTCCTTATACGCCGTGCGTTTGTATAAAGAACGTTTATAGGGGCCACATATCCTAGGCTGTCCTTCAGCTCTGATGTTTTATTCACATGTTTCTTATTTCTCTCTCCTGGTTTAATCACTTTATATCTTACAGTTTTCTCATTACCTGTAGTGCCTAAAGCAGAAGTTATGACTGCTACTCTCCTCTCTTTCATTTTGTTTGTTTTTGAACTATTATTTATACTGCATTTTCCATCTGAGCTCCCCCAACCCCCGTCATTTACTAATTTAAAATCCTTGTGACTGCCCTATTTATCCTTTCCGCTAGGACGCTGGTCCCAGACCGGTTCAGGTGGAGCCCGTCCCAATGACCCTTCCTGGCCCAATACCGGGGCCAGTGCCCCATGAAATGGAACCGCTCTTTCCCACTCCTTCAGCCACGTGTTCGCATCCCTAATCTGCTTATCATATCCTGCTCTTTAATTTAGCTCCTAGTTCGTAGTACTCCCCAAACAGGACCTCTTGCCTACTCTTCTCTCTGTTGTTGGTCCCAGCATGGACCACAACCACTGGATCCTCCCCCTCCCTCTCCAATATCCATTGAAGTGGTTCGAAATGTCCCTCACCCTGGCAACATACCATGTGGGACTCTCGATCTTGTTTACAAAGGATGCAATCTGTCCCCCTAATTACTGAATCCCCTACAACTGCCACATTACACTTTCCCCTCCTCCTCCACCCCCACTCCCCCGGACAGCCTCCTGCTCCAAAGTGCCATGGTCCACATTCTGGCTGTCCTTCTGACAGTCTTTATCCTTATGCTCGCAGGTAGCAAGAACATTGTACCTGTTGGATAGGATCAGTTTCTGCAGATTCTTGTTCTCTATCTCTATGAGTTCCCCCCCATCGATCCCACCATTGCTTTAACTATACTTTTTATATGTTTATTAAAGACTTCTGAATTCCCTTTGATGCTACCTGCTAACCTTTTCTCATTAACTTTGCCCTTCTTATATCCTTTTTCAATTTCCCTCGCACTCTCTGTATTCTGCCTGGTTATCTACTGTATTCCATACCTGACATTGGTCATAAACCTCCTTTTGCTGTTTTATTTTAACCTCTATTTCCTTGGTCATCCAGAGAGCTCCAGCGGTGGATGACCCTTCGTTCCTCCTTATAGGGATTGTACCCAAAGTATGTCTGCCTTGAAGGTCTGCCTTTGCTCATTTAGTTTTCATGTATCGGGTCCTGGTAATTGTGGAGAAGGCTCCAAGGGCCAGGTTAGAGGACCTGGTCAAGAAAAAGGACCCCTGACCTCCCGAATCGTGGGAAAACTTGCTTGCAAAAGAAAAAACCGCATGCGCAGAAGGCCGTTGCTAGGGAAGCCTTACATTCCACATCGCTAGGACCCATTTCGCATCGCTAGGGCCCATTTCACATCGCTGGGCTATCACTGGGCTATCATAGAAATATAGAAAATAGGTGCAGGAGTAGGCATTTGGCCCTTCGAGCCTGCACCACAATTCAATAAGATCATGGCTGATCATTCTCTCAGTACTCCTTTCCTGCTTTCTCTCCATAGCCCTTGATCCCTTTAGCCGTAAGGGCCACATCTAACACGCTCTTGAATATATCCAACAAACTGGCATCAACAACTCTCTGCATTAGGGAATTCCACAGGTTAACAACTCTCTGAGTGAAGAAGTTTTCCTCATCTCAGTCCTAAATGGCTTACCCATTATCCTTAGACTGTGTCCCCTGCTTCTGGACTTCCCTAACATTGGAAACATTCTTCCTGTATATAACTTGTCCAGTCCCGTCAGAATTGTATATGTTTCGATGAGATCCCCTCTCATCCTTCTAAACTCCAGTGAATACAGGCCCAGTCGATCCAGACTCTCCTCATATGTCAGTCCCGCCATCCCGGGAATCAGTATGGTGAACCTTCGCTGCACTCCCTCAATAGCAAGAACATCCTTCCTCAGATTAGGAGACCAAAACTGAACACAATATTCCAGGTGAGGCCTCACCAAGGCCCTGAACACCTGCAGTAAGACCTCCCTGCTCCTATACTCAAAACCTCTAGCTATGAAGGCCGACATACCATTTGCCTTCTTCACCTGCTGTACCTGCATGCCAACTTTCAATGACTGATGTACCATGACACCCAGGTCTCGTTGCACCTCCCCTTTTCCTAATCTGCCGCCATTCAGATAATATTCTGCCTTTGTGTTTTTGCCCGCAAAGTGGATAACCTCACATTTATCCACATTATGCTGCATCTGCCATGCATTTGCACACTCACCTAACCTATCCAAGTCACCCTGCAGCCTCTTAGCGTCCTCCTCACAGCTCACACCACCACCCAGTTTAGTGCCATCTGCAAACTTGGAGATATTACACTCAATTTCTTCATCTAAATCAGTAATGTATATTGTAACTAGCTGGGGTCCCAGCACTGAGCCCTGCGGCACCCCACTAGTCACTGCCTGCCATTCTAAAAAGGACTCTCTGATTCCTGTCTGCCAATCAGTTCTCTATCCACGTCAGTACATTACTCCCAATACCATGTGCTTTAATTTTGCACACCAATCTCTTGTGTGGGACATTGTCAAAGGCCTTTTGAAAGTCCAAATACACCACATCCACTGGTTCTCCCTTGTCCACTCTACTAGTTCATCCTCAAAAAATTCTAGAAGATTTGTCAAGCATGATTTCCCTTTCATAAATCCATGCTGACTTGCTCCAATCCTGTCACTGCTTTCCAAATGCGCTGTTATTTCATCTTTAATAATTGATTCCAACATTTTCCCCACTACTGATGTCAGGCTAACCGATATATAATTACCCATTTTCTCTCTCACTCCTTTTTTAAAAAGTGGTGTTACATTAGCTACCCTCCAGTCCATAGGAATTGATCCAGAGTCGATAGACTGTTGGAAAATGATCACCAATGCATCCACTATTTCTAGGGCCACTTCCTTAAATACTCTGGGATGTAGACTATCAGGCACCGGGGATTTATCGGCCTTCAATCCCATCAATTTCCCTAACACAATTTCCCGCCTAATAAGGATATCCTTCAGTTCCTCCTTCTCACAAGACCCTCAGTCCCCTAGTACTTCCGGAAGGTTATTTGTGTCTTCCTTCGTGAAGACAGAACCAAAGTATTTGTTCAACTGGTCTGCCATTTCTTTGTTCCCCATTATAAATTCACCTGAATCTGACTGCAAGGGACTTACGTTTGTCTTCACTAATCTTTTTTTCTTCATATATCAATAGAAGCTTTTGCAGTCAGTTTTTATGTTCCCGGCAAGCTTCCTCTCATAATCTATAATCCCCCTCCTAATTAACTCCTTTGTCCTCCTCTGCTCAATTCTAAATTTCTCCCAGTCCTCAGGTTTGCTGCTTTTTCTGGCCAATTTATATGCCTCTTCCTTGGATTTAACACCTTCCCCGTTTTATTTTTACTCCAGACAGGGATGTACAATTGTTGAAGTTCATTCATGTGATCTATAAATGTTTGCCATTGCCTATCCACCGTCAAGCCTCTAATTATCATTTGCCAGTCTATTCTAGCCAATTCACGTCTCATACCATCTAAGTTACCTTTCCTTAAGTTCAGGAACCTAGTCTCTGAATTAACTGTGTCACTCTCCATCTTAATAAGGAATTCTAGTATATTATGGTCACTCTTCCCCAAGGGGCCTCGCACAACAAGATTGCTAATTAGTCCTTTCTCATTACACATCACCCTGTCTAGGATGGCCAGCCATCTAATTGGTTCCTCGATATATTGGTCCACTCCAGGAAATCCTCCTCCATTGTATTGCTACCAGTTTGGTTAGCCCAATCTATATGTAGATTAAAGTCGCCTATGATAACTGCTGTATCTTTATTGCACGCATCCCTAATTTCTTCTTTGAAGCTGTCCCCAACCTCACTACTACAGTTTGGTGATCTGTGCACAACTCCTACTAACGTTTTCTGCCCTTTGGTATTCCGCAGCTCCACCCATACCGATTCCAAATATGGGTGGAACTGCGGAATACCAAAGCTAATGTCTTTCCTTACTAATGCGCTAATTTCCTCTTTAACCAGCTACGCTACCCCACCTCCTTTTCCTTTCTGTCTCTCCTTCCTGAATGTTGAATACCCCTGGATGTTGCGTTCCCAGCCTTGGTCACCCTGCAGCCATGTCTCCATGATGACAATTATATTATATTCATTAATTGCTGCCTGTGCAGTTAATAAGTCCATCTTATTCCGAATACTCCTTGCATTGAGGTACAGAGCTTTCAGGCTTGTCTTTTTAACACACTTTTAGAATTTTGCCTTGGGTTTCTCTATCCTTCACTTTTACTTTTCTTCTTTCTATCTTTTGCTTCTGCCTCCATTTTATTTACCTCTGTCTCCCTGCATAGGTTCCCATCCCCCTGCCATATTAGTTTAAATCCTCCCCAACAGCACTAGCAAACACTCCCCCTAGGACATTGGTTCCAGTCCTGCCCAGGTGCAGACCATCCGGTTTGTACTGGTCCCACCTTCCCCAGACCCGGTTCCAATGTCCCAGGAATTTGAATCCCTCCTTTCTGCACCACTCCTCAAGCCATTCATCTAAACTATCCTGCTATTCCTACTCTGACTAGCACGTGGCCCTGGTAGCAATCCTGAGACTACTACTTTTGAGGTCCTATTTTTTAACTTAACTCCTAGCTCCCTAGATTCAGCTTGTAGGACCTCATCCCGTTTTTTACCAATGTCGTTGGTACCTATATGCACCACGACAACTGGCTGTTCACCCTCCCCTTTCAAAATGTCCTGCACCCGCTCCGAGACATCCTTGACCCTTGCACCAGGGAGGCAACATACCATCCTGGAGTCTCAATTGCGGCCGTCGAAATGTCTATCTACTCCCCTTACAATAGAATCCTCTGCCACTATAGCTCTCCCACTCTTTTTCCTCCTCTCCTGTGCATCAGATCCACCCACGGTGCCATGAACTTGGCTGCTGCTGCTCTCCCCCAAATACAAAAGCCGAAAATAGTGATCCCAAAAATGGGCAATGTTCCAGCGTTCCTGAAGGCTGTAACATTGCTAAGGCTGGAACACCGTCCATTTTTTGGGCCCTAGCGAAACACGTGCAGTCCCTTGTGCCAGCTGGCCTGATTGTTGGATAATTCTACATCCTGACCCGAAAGGGCATTCACCTATGGCTGAGGATGTCCTTTCCTTTTGTTCATTGACTGCCTTGCTCATTCACTGTTTCCCTGGACAACCTTTGTTTCCAGTCTGCCTGTGCTCGGTCCCTTCTAACATCACGGAAATTAGCTCTCTTTCAGTTGGGTATTTTCACCTTCGATTTTTCTTTATCCCTTTCCATAACTACTGTAAACCTAATTATATTATGATCCCCACTGGCGTCTCCCACTACAACACACTCCACCTGTCCCACTTCATTCCCCAGAACCAGCGCCAGTACTGCGTCCTTCCTCGTTAGGCTAGAAACATACTGATTAAGAAAGTTATCCTGTGCATTTGGCAATTCTTCACCCTCCTCGCCCTTTACTCTGTTTTTGTTCCAGTCTATATTGCAGGTAATTGTAGTCCCCTACTATTACTGCTCTATTATTCTTACTTTTTACTGAAACGTGCAGACAGATTTGCTCGTCCAGCTCCTTCTCACTATTTGGGGATCTATAGTGAATACACAGCAAAAGGTAGTTGTCTCATCCCCCTTTGAATGATCTTCTAGTCACTGCAATCGTCCACTTAAGCTACTCCACAGATCCCACGCAGAGTTTGTTGGCTTTTCAATGCAAAAACCGCGCTGCGTGTATTCTGAATGGCCCGCGCTGCCCCTTAAACAGACTGCTTGGTGCCAAGGGAACATTGGTCACTGCCTCAATAGCCACTTGTGGGAAAGTACTCCATGTTCTACTGAAAAAAAAAAATTATTTTCACTTCCCCCCTTCATTCTTCTAATGATAACCCCTTGTTACTAATTTGCTAACCAGTGCCAACAATCTTTCACGACTTGCCCTCTCAAAATCTTTGGGTCCAATGAGTTGAAGTCCGGGGCTGGATTTTCCGGTCCTTTCAGGTTTTGCCCCAGGTTTTGCAGCGGCACTGAGCAGCACCGCCGGGACGAGCTGCACTGGGTGTGCCACGCCCCCGGTTGTGACACCGACAGGAATTTGGATTTTTGCCCAATCCCTCCGCCCGGAAGTTATCATATCATCACAGGCGGCTCCTCGAACGTGCTTCCACATGAGTTCACAGATGTTTCAATGAAGGACCCGATATTCCAATCCTGAACCCGAGGGAAGGGAGATACCCATGCATGGATTTTTTTAATGTGTGAAATTCGGTGGGAGATCGTGGCGGAGGTGCGGTGAGTGTTTTGTGGTAGAGGTGCGGTGAGTGTTTTGTGGCGGAGGTGCAGTGGGAGATTGTGGCGGAGGTGCGGTGAGTGTTTTGTGGCGGAGGTGCGGTGAGTGTTTTGTGGCGGAGGTGCAGTGGGAGATTGTGGCGGAGGTGCGGTGAGTGTTTTGTGGCGGAGGTGCGGTGAGTGTTTTGTGGCGGAGGTGCGGTGAGTGTTTTGTGGCGGAGGTGCAGTGGGAGATTGTGGCGGAGGTGCGGTGAGTGTTTTGTGGCGGAGGTGCGGTGAGTGTTTTGTGGCGGATGTGCGGTGAGTGTTTTGTGGCGGAGGTGCGGTGAGTGTTTTGTGGTGGAGGTGCGGTGAGTGTTTTGTGGCGGAGGTGCAGTGGGAGATTGTGGCGGAGGTGCGGTGAGTGTTTTGTGGCGGAGGTGCGGTGAGTGTTTTGTGGCGGAGGTGCAGTGGGAGATTGTGGCGGAGGTGCGGTGAGTGTTTTGTGGCGGAGGTGCAGTGGGAGATTGTGGCGGAGGTGCGGTGAGTGTTTTGTGGCGGAGGTGCGGTGAGTGTTTTGTGGCGGAGGTGCGGTGAGTGTTTTGTGGCGGAGGTGCGGTGAGTGTTTTGTGGCGGAGGTGCGGTGAGTGTTTTGTGGTGGAGGTGCGGTGAGTGTTTTGTGGCGGAGGTGCAGTGGGAGATTGTGGTGGAGGTGCGGTGAGTGTTTTGTGGCGGAGGTGCAGTGGGAGATTGTGGCGGAGGTGCGGTGAGTGTTTTGTGGCGGAGGTGCGGTGAGTGTTTTGTGGTGGAGGTGCGGTGAGTGTTTTGTGGCAGAGGTGCAGTGGGAGATTGTGGCGGAGGTGCGGTGAGTGTTTTGTGGCGGAGGTGCGGTGAGTGTTTTGTGGCGGAGGTGCGGTGAGTGTTTTGTGGTGGAGGTGCGGTGAGTGTTTTGTGGCGGAGGTGCAGTGGGAGATTGTGGTGGAGGTGCGGTGAGTGTTTTGTGGCGGAGGTGCAGTGGGAGATTGTGGCGGAGGTGCGGTGAGTGTTTTGTGGCGGAGGTGCGGTGAGTGTTTTGTGGTGGAGGTGCGGTGAGTGTTTTGTGGTGGAGGTGCAGTGGAAGATTGTGGCGGAGGTGCGGTGAGTGTTTTGTGGTGGAGGAACGGCGAGAGATTGTGGCGGAGGTGCGGCAAATGAGGGTACAGGCTCCAGAAGAGACCGAGGGCCCAGGGACAGCACAGGCCAGCCCACATTGCGATATGTGTGCCCGGAAGTGCGTCCGCAATGACCACCTGGGAAATCAGAGTGGCCGAACGATCCTGGCAGCGCAGAGGCAGGTAAAGTACTCTGAAGTTAAGTGCGAGTATTTGTTCTTTTAATAATTTTAGCGGTTTGTGTTGTGGTGGCGTGGGCAATATGTTGGGAATGTTTTTGTGGGGAGTTTTTAATGTTACCGCCTCCCCCCCCCCCCAACCCCGCCCCGCCCCCCCAGGCCTCTCTCGGAGCGCTCTCGGCCCGGTTCTTTAGCTCGGGAGTTTCCCATCCATGCGCCAAGAGGGGTGTACAATGCCTCCCTTCGCGCTGTGCCCCCTGATGCAGGGCTCAGATGCCAAAACTTCCTCACCAAAGCTCAAACTATTCCCGGCCGCTAACTTTCCCGCCCCGCCTCCGTTTTCATCCCAAAAACAGAAAAGCCTAAAATCCAGCCGCAAATATTTCAAGAATTTTCAGGTGTTTTAATTATGGTCTAATTCTAGTGGATCTACCCTTTATACCAATCCATTCCTATAATGGAGTGCCCCGAACTGCACTCAATATTCCAACTGTGGTCTAACTAATGGCTTGTACAAATTTAACGCCACTTCCAGCTTGCCTTCCTACTCAGAGTCCCTATGGGAGCGTTGATGTGATCAGAGGCGCCCAAAGCTGGAGCTCCGTATTACTGGGCACTGAGGCCTGGGGCCTGTTCGCTGCTCGATGCGAATGTGCCCCATGAAAGGACCTTATTCTCCTGTGGTCCCTCTCCTCCAAAACTAGCCATCCTATATTCCCTGTTGCTTTGCACCCACAGGCCTGGGAACATAGAAACAGGAGAAGGCCATTCAGTTTCTCGAGCCTGCTCAGCCATTCAATGAGTTCGTGGCTGATCTGCACCTAAACCCCATTTAACTGCCTGAGCTCCATATTCCTTGATACTCTTACCTAACAAAGATCTATCGCCCTGAATTATGAAAGCTCAAATTGTTCCCCAGTATCCTCAACCTTTTGGGCGAGAGAGATCCATATTTCTGCTGCCCTTTGTGTGAAGGGGTGCTCCCTGATTTCGCTCCTCGCTGTAATTTAAAGATTGTGCCCCCCCCCTTCCTTCTTGATTCCCCCACCAGAGGAATGAGTTTCTACCCAATCAAATGCTTTTAACATTTTAAACACCCTGATCAGATCACCCCTCAATTTTCTACACTCGAGGCTGACCTTTTAATCATCAACATCATAGGCAGTCCCTCGAAACGAGGATGACTTGCTTCCACGCCGAAAAAGAATAAGTTCACAGGTGATCCAATGAAGGACCTAAAATTCCAGGTCCTGAACTACATATTGAAGGGGTGGAAGATGCCTGTGCGTGGATTGTTTTAATGTGTGGTGACCATTGCACACCAGCCACCACACGGGCTTGACAGAGCGAGGTCTTGGTCCAGGGGCAAGGATTAACTAGGACGACTGGAGACCAGCTCTGCTGCACGGACCTAGTGCGCACACATATCGCAGTGTGGGCTGGCCCGTGCTACCCCTGGGCCCCTGGCCCCGACTTCTCACCTCCCCTGGGCCCCAATCACATCCCTCCACAGTCAGAAACTATTTCCTCTGGTGGGGAACTCCAGAACAAGGGGGCATTATCTTTAAATTAGAACTGGACTGTTCAGGGATAATGTCAGTAAGCAAGTCTTCACACATAACATGGTTGTGGCTCCAGCTAATTCCTTGGTTTCCCCCGAAAAGTGTTGTAGGTGTAAGGGTAGCAACAGCTCTCTCCCAGCTCGGCGATGTGCACGAGGCCAGGAGTGGAGGAGTGCAGAGTTCCTGCATATCTCTTCGGCTCAGCTACGAAAACCTCAGTGAGTTAGAATAAAGAAATTAACAATTTCTCATGAAGGCCCCTAAATACATTTCTGTCTGAGAGTTGCAGCCTTCAGGAGAGGAGGGGAGGAAATCTGAGTAAAAGAATATTAAAAGGCCGCTTTATACTCACACCAAGAGTGGGAGGGCTAGAGGTTTATTCAGACTTTGTTTAGCTCTGTAGTGTAATGAGTGTGAGTACACTGTGGGTATTATACAGGCACGCTATGTGTGATGGGATTTTCCTAGAATGCTATATGGGTAGCACTCCATGGTAGTATAAAAATGCCAGTGTCTTCCAGGCTGTTTACGAGACTATCTCCTGTACAGCCCATGTATATGTGCCTTGGTATATGGGGTACAGGATGCCAGTTATGGTACAATTACAGTGTGCCCCATTGGGCTGTGTGGAGTTTTTATAGTGTAAAGCACCTAGCCTGCACAGAGTTAAGGATTTAAATGAAGAAATGGAAGAGCATCGTATCTAGATAACATTCATGCCTTTGTTACCTCTAGACTTAACTACTCCAACTCACTCCTGGCCGGCCTTCCACATTCCACACTATGTAAACTTGAAGTCATCCAAAACTTAGCAGCCCGTGTACTGACTCGCACCAGTCCCGATCACCCATTACCCCTGTGCTTTCTGACCTACATTGGCTCCCGGTTAAGCAATGCCTCGATTTCAAAATTCTCATCCTTGTTTACAAATCATTCCATGGCCTCGCCCCTCCCTATCTCTGTAATCGTTTTCAGCCTCACAACCCCACAAAATGTATGCGCTCAGCAAATTCTGGCCTCTTGAACATCCCGCATTGTCATGGAGTATTACAAAGATATTCAACTCAAGTCTGTTTTGGAGAAAATAATTGTTTATTATAAAGTACTCGAACAAGGGAGAGACAGCTTCTACATGAGTTCAGTAACTCGGTGACCCAAACCGGCTGTTCTCCCTGAACAATCTTGGGTTACTGTTTTTATACAGTCAAAATACATACAAAATCATGAAGTTCCGCACGGAGGCTTTCCATTTGATGTTTCCCTGCCGCATCATTAACTTTTTGCCTACCTACTATAAGTAATTGGTTAATACAATTATATTGACAGCAAACATTGTTACCTCCCCTGTGCACTGTTTATCTGATAAGTTACGTGACAATCATTCTCAGGTCTGTGAACTTTTGACCTCTTGGCCTAACTGCTTTCAACCAGTTGAGATGTTTTTCAATCGTCTTTTGTTTTCCGTAATCTCTTACCACCCCATAGCCTTGGAGTGTATTTTTCCCAATTGTCTGGTTTATACTGTGATAAAATGATCTATCTTTCTGAGAGTTCTTTGACCTCAGCTGTGACCCTTTCTAAGGAGAATTAATTTACTTTGCTCTTTGTTCTAGCCTTGATAACAGCAAACCAATTAATGACTGCAGAGGTACCACAGCATTCTGTTCTCAGAGTTCAGTAACACGTGTCTTTTCTGTCTTTACTGTGAACCTCGCTTATGGTTTTAACTTTACTTGATTAATTTCCCTCTGATTAATTAGGTTCTCTCTACTTAATTTTTTTTCTACAATCCCCCATTTGGTCAGATGGTATCCCAAATACCCACCCTGACCAATAATTCACCTTGTCTGATTCACGTATACTCCTCCCCGGTCTCGGTGATCAGGTGATAGGTTGGGAGCACCCACAAATCATATCAGGTATTCATTCTGCAACAATTTGACCTGATCCCTAGCTTAGCTTTACTTGGGTATACCTCTTTTGTCTTTTGCACTTGTTATATAACATCACCAACCAGCTCAAGGCTATTACTATCTGTACTGCCACTAGGGTATGGGAAAGGATCCTTATCCACGGATGTATTTCAACGTTCATTCCCCAATTCCATAATCTCAAGTACCAAGGCAGGTTTTTCAGTTTATCCTTTATTTCACTGTCCAGTTCTTTGCCTTTAACCTTTAACTCATAATATCTTTTAATGTTATTTCTTAATGGTCCTTTGAGCTCAGTTAAATCTTCAAGTAACAGGGGAATTGGTGGTGCTTGCTCTTCCATTTAATCATGAATATTTTGCTTAATCTCATTGCTTATATTTAATGTCATTGTCTTCCTGGTGTGTATATACATCATGCGTGCTCTTCTCACTGCCACTGACACTCTGGGAGTAAAGCAAAAGTTAGGCATTGTAATGTTACAAGTCAAGCCTCTATAATCATAAGTTCCCAGGCTAGTTACCACACAATATTCTCCTCGTCCTTGATAGGCATAATATGTGGGTTCGGTTCGGGCAGGGCTTATTTCGATGACACATCCTTCTGTAGTATTGTCAAACACGCAGCTACCCTTGCTCCTGTCTCCCATTGAGTGAGAGCATATAGTTAGGCTTCCTTCTCTCCGGCACCCGGATAAAGATATTCCCCTCATCTTTCCATTCTTTTTGATCGCATACTGGTCCATTGGGTAATGGCAGATGTACTCTTCCCCTCATATTATTCCTATGTTTTCAACTTCATATTGGAGGTACGGATATGAGCCTTGGTTTATTATGGGGATCACTAGTATTATCCCTACCATAGGGGTTTGTTTCCCCTTATATCCTCCTGTAACCGCATAAACCCTAGTCATTCCTTTCAGGGTGCAGGTGTCTAATGGCCCAGTGTGCTGTGCCATTTCTTTTAACTGGGTGCTATTTATCCAATCTGGAACTCATCCAGTTTGTATCTGATCCATATTGTGTCTCACCTGACTGATCATCCATCTCCCACAGGCATGACGTGTCTCTTTTCCTGTCCTCAGCATCGTCCTCTCATTCATAGAAACATAGAAACATAGGATTTAGGTGCAGGAGCAGGTCATTGGGCCCCTTGAGCCTGCACCGCCATTCAATAAGATCATGGCTGATCATTCAACCTCAGTACCCCTTTCCTGCTTTCTCTCCATACCCCTTGATCCCTTTGGCCTAAAGGCCATATCTAACTCCCTTTTGAATATATCTAATGAACTGACCTCAACAACTTTCTGTGGTAGAGAATTCCACAGGTTAACCACTCTCTGAGTGAAGAAGTTTCTCCTCATCTTGGTCCTAAATGGCTTACCCCTTATTCATAGTCTGTGACCCCTGGTTCTGGAACTCCCCAGTAACGGGAACATTCTTCCTGCCTCTAACCTGTCGAATCCCGTCAAAATTTTATATGTTTCTATGAGATCCCCTCTCATCCTTTTAAACTCCAGTGAATACAGGCTCAGTCAATCCAATTTCTCCTCATATGTCAGTCCTGCCATCCCGGGAATCAGTCTGGTGAACCTTCGCTGCACTCCCTCAATAGCAAGAGCATCCTTCCTCTGATTAGGAGACCAAAACTGAACACAATATTCCAGGTGAGGCCTCACCAAGGCCCTGTACAACTGCAGTAAGACCTCTCTGCTCCTATACTCAAATTTGCCTTCTTCACCGCCTGCTGTACCTGCATGCCAAACTTCAATAACTGATGTACCATGACATCCAGGTCTCGTTGCACCTCCCCTTTTCCTAATCTGTCACCATTCAGATAATATTCTGTTTTCCTGTTTTTGCCACCAAAGTGGATAACCTCACCTTTATCCACATTATACTGCATCTGCCATGCATTTGCACACTCACCTAACCTGTCCAAGTCACCCTGCAGATTCCCAGCATCCTCCTCGCAGCTCACACTGCCACCCAGCTTAGTGTCATCTGCAAACTTGGAGATATTACACTCAATTCCTTCATCCAAATCATTGATGTATATTGTAAATAGCTGGGGTCCCACACTGAACCCTGCGGCACCACACTGGTCACTGCCTACCATTCTGAAAAGGACCCGTTTATTTTGACTCTCTGCTTCCTGTCTGCCAACTAGTTCTCTATCCACGTCAATACATTACCCCCAATACCATGTGCTTTAATTTTGCACACTAATCTCTTGTGTGGGACCTTGTCAAAAGCCTTTTGTAAGTCCAAATACACCATATCCACTGGTTCTCCCTTGTCCACTCTACTAGTTACATCCTCAAAATATTCTAGAAGATTTGTCAAGCATGATTTCCCTTTCATAAATCCATTCTGACTTGGACCGATCCTGTCACTGCTTTCCAACTGCGCTGCTATTTCATCTTTAATAATTGATTCCAACATTTTCCCCACCACCGATGTCAGGCTAACTGGTCTATAATTCCCTGTTTTCTCTCTCCCTCCTTTTTTACAAAGTGGTTTTGCATTAGCTACCCTCCAGTCCACAGGAACTGATCCACAGTTAATAGAATATTGGAAAATGATCACGAATGCATCCACTATTTCTAGGGCCATTTCCTTAAGTTCTCTGGGATGCAGCCTATCAGGCACTGGGGATTTATCGGCCTTCAATCCCATCAATTGACCCTTGGTCGCCTCGTACTTCTGGAAGGTTATTTGTGTCTTCCTTCATTAAGACAGAACCAAAGTATTTGTCCAATTGGTCTGCCATTTCTTTGTTCCCCATTATAAATTCACCTGATTCTGACTGTAAAGGACCTACATTGGTCTTCACTAATCTTTTTCTCTTCACATATCTATAGAAGCTTTTGCAATCAATTTTTATGTTCCCTGCAAGCTTCCTCTCATACTCTATTCTCCCCCTCCTAATTAGATCCTTTGTCCTTATCTGCTGAATTCTAAATTTCTCCGTCCTCAGGTTTGCTGCTTTTTCTGGTCAATTTATATGCCTCTTCTTTGCATTTAACACTATCCCTAATTTCCCTTGTTAGCCACGGTTGAGCTACCTTCCCCGTTTTATTCTTACTCCAGACAGGGATGTACAATTGTTGAAGTTCATCCATGAAATCTGTCAATGTCTGCCATTGCCTATCCACTATCAACCCTTTAAGTATCATTTGCAAGTCTATTCTAGCCAATTCACGTCTCATACCAGCGAAGTTTCCTTTCCTTAAGTTCAGTACCCTAGTCTCTGAATTAACACTGTCACTCTCCATCTTAATAAAGAATTCTAGTATATTATGGTCATGCTTCCCCAGGGGGCCTCACACAACAAGATTGCTAATTAGTCCTCTCTCATTACACAACACCCAGTCTAGGATGGCCAGCTCTCTAATTGGTTCCTCGACATATTGGTCTAAAAAACCATTCCTAATACACTCCAGGAAATCCTCCTCCACCGCATTGCTACCAGTTTGGTTAGCCCAATCTATATGTAGATTAAAGTCGCCCATGATAACTGCTGTACCTTTATTGCACGCATCCCTAATTTCTTGTTTGATGCCATCCTCAACCTCACTACTACTGTTTGGTGGTCTGTACACAACTCGCACTAGCGTTTTCGGCCCTTTGGTATTCCGCAGCTCTACCCAGACAGATTGCACATCATCCAAGCTAATGTCCTTTCTTACTATTGCATTAATTTCCTCTTTAACCAGCAGCGTACCCCACCTCCTTTTCCTTTCTGTCTATTCTTCCTGAATGTTGAATACCCCTGGATGTTGAGTTCCCAGCCTTAGTCACCCTGGAGCCATGTCTCCGTGATGCCAATTACATCATAATCGTTAATAGCTGCCTGCTCAGTTAATTCATCCACCTTATTATGAATCCTGCTTATTTAGCTTGTTAATTGTTCGTGCACAGCTTTCCAATACGGATATACCCTCTAGCAGTATTTTGGATGTTTTAGATCCTAACTGAAGATTCTATCCCTATCCCGGCCTGTTTCCTCATTAGTCCCTCCATCGTTCCCCTTAAACTATCTACTCCTACGTTATCGCCTGTATATCTAGTGCATTTACTAGAGAGGTCCCTGTATTTACTCCAGTTAGTACGTCATTTACTACAGATCTCCTCTGTCTTCCTCCTTTGTGTCTCAGCTACTTGTGATACTCCTTTGCTCCTGGTGCGTCACTAGCTTTGCTTAGGATTGTGTCTAGCAATCGTGTGTACAACGCCTTAATCTTGGAGCTAAACTTTTCTGGCAGTTATAGGTCTTTATGCTCACAGGTAACATTTCATGCTGCACATTGTCAAATAACAACATTCCCTCCGATCTTGTCACCAACCCGCCGGTGGACCTTCAATAAGGAGGGGGCAAGTAATTGGTGGTAGTGTTGTTGGTCCTGGGTCGTGACTAAAGGTTTTTGCTAATAAATCATCACTGCTGGACCTGAATACTTTCTCACTTCCTGACATATGACCCATTCTATCGCTTTTAACGAGGACGGCTCTCAGACCATGTCCCTGTTTGGGTCCGGACAATGTACTATTACTTCTGTTCCACGCACTTTCCCGAGGTTAATTCCCCTGGTTTACAATATTCAGGTAACATTTTGTTACCCACTTACCCATTTTGTTACCCACTTATCTTGTGGCTTCAAGATAAACGCTCCTGACACTCGGATGCCGCCCCCTAGGGTTGCTTTATGTAGTTGTTGTACCCTCTGGTGTGGGTATATGCTTCTGGGCCCCCTAGGGGCAGTCTTGTAGCTTGTCCTTGTAGAATCATAAGGGCGGTGGTGATCACGTTTATATTCATTCTGTTGATAAAACACATCCTGGATATTCCAGGTTTTTAGTTAGATTCTTACCATTTCTACTTCTACCGGATATTTTGCACCATTTCTCCAGACACGTGACCTTTCACAGATCCATTTCATTATGGCAAGTACCCCTAGTATTCTTTCAGCTGGGATCAATGTTTCCATCGGCCCCCACCTTTCATATTTATACATGCGCATGAGTCACCACTGATTACCACCTCATATGGTCCGCTCCACCTAGGTGTGAATCCTGGTTTATCTGCCACTTCCTTAGCCCCCACCTCGGGGATTATCGCTGAGGTATTTGTCCCATCGTCTTCGTCCTCCTCGCTCTGTCTTTCTCGGACCTCCTGTCGCATACCTTTCAATTGCTCACTCAATTCCATCACATACTTCCTGATTCTATCTCGTAATGGTCCTAATTCTGCCCCTTCTGTAACTATCCCCTTGGGTAACTTCATTATTCATCTAGTCATTAGCTCATAGGGGGTTAATCCTGACATTCGATTTGGTGTGGCACGTAACCTCATTCATATCATGGATAGTAATTCTGGCCAGGATTGTCTGGTTTCCTGTATGGCTATTTCCATATCTTATCTCGTCTCCCCCAAATGGCATTCCTAGATTGTTTCCAAACTTTTAAATTTTATTTCTTTTTTTTAAAGAGATGAGATTTAACGTTTTATTTTAAATGTATCTCAGTATTGTGTTGTGCCTTTTCTTAACCTGTGGTATTTGAAACCTTCACAGCAAAATTAACTCTTTACTGTTCCCATCCTAATTTCTGCTCCCTTTTTGTAATATTTGTGAGTTAAAAATGTCAAATATGGTAATACTTTTTTTAAAATATTGGAATTCTCATTTATGCTTATAGTTTAAACTTATTATGTCTAAGTGATTCACAGATCACAGAATGGAAAGTACTTGTTTTATAATTATGTGCCTAACTTCTGTTTTAGAAGCTGAACATTAAAAACTCCAATCCAAGTGGGAATAGCATAAGTAGAAAATCTTTTGCTCTGTAACTTCAAGATATACTTTGTGATACAGTACCTGATAAATTACATCTTTTTAAGCTTCAGCTTCTGACGTAGTAGTTGAGGTAAAGTTACACAGATGTGTACTTTTATTATTTCTATTAAAAAGGTTTCCAAGCCTAAGATTTTCCAATACAACTAAAATGTTTATCAAGGGGAATCATCTGATATATCTCAAAATCCCAATTCAAATACTGTACTGCCAATCTTTTATTTAAAACTCTTTTTACTGAGCTAGAAGCTTTCACGTCATTTAACATAAGATTTTACACAAAGGAAAACAGGGGTGTAGCTTCCCCTAGCCCGTAGCCTCGAGAAACCCACGCAGTTTTTTTTAAAGGCATTACAATCTCCCATCTTCTTTCTTTATCTCATTCCTAGTCTAAAGTTATTGTCTTTCAACCCAATGTAATCAATGATTACGTCTTTTCTTTTGACAAGTAAATGAGCGTGTCGGAATTTTTTTTTAAAAATGAGACCACGCATTTTACTTACTGTAATCCAATTAGAACGTCCAAATTTCCTCGCTCCGTAAATCATAATCAAAATAAATCCACACCTGCGTTTCTAACTTAAAATGTAATTCAATTCTAGGTTCACACTGTCTTAAAACTTCGCATATACAGGACAACACTACAAAGGGTTAAAAACTTTCAACTCTCTGTCTGAAAAAGCGGGTGGAGCTAAAACAAACAGACAGCTACACCATTTTTCATTCACCAAAGCTTATTAATTCTGCTTTAGCTATTTTCTTATTTTTCTGTTTCTCCCACCATTCTTTTTGTTTGGCCGGCTCTATTTTAGGATCCCACCCGTCACTTAACATAGTCACTATAGTTTCTTATGGTCATCTGAAAAATATCTACTAAGGGAGCTGTCCGGCCCCCAGTCCAGCATATCTTTACACGCCATACTCAATTTGGTACATCCACCATCTTATCGGTTTCATTGTATTCTCAGATACAAATCGTCCCCCTACTTGATTTTTCTTAAACCCAGCGTCTACGGTCTCACTGATTTTTTTTTAATCGATTTAAACTGTATTCTAAGATACTGATTGTCCCTCTACTCAGTTCCACTTGAACCTAGAGTCTACAATCCCATCGATACCTTATCATCTCACGTTTGGGCACGTCTACCCCTTTTTTTTCTACGCGCATTATAACTGCTCAACTATCGGTAGCCTTCAGCTGCCTGGGCCATAAGCTCTCGAGCTCCCTCCCTAAACCTCGCTGCCTCTCTACATCTCTTTCCTCCTTTAAGATGCTCATTAAAACCTACCTCTTTGATCAAGCTTTTGATCATCTGCCTTCATTTCATCTTTGGCTCGGTGTCAAATTCATCTGTTTGTCTGTAACACTGTTGTGAAGCGCCTTGTGTCATGTATGTAACCACATTGTAACACCACTGTATTACTGTATACACCCAATCTAGATGCACACCTTGACTACAAGGGGTGAACTTGTGGGAGACACTCCTTACCCGATCTCCCAGGTATATAAAGGAAGGTCCCACGCAGGGTCATCACTGTTGGAGTGCTGTAAATAAAGAGTTGAGGTCAGAGAGTGACCTTGTCCCTAGAATGTGCCTCGTATGGTTTCATGCAGTAGAGTAAGGATTTTACATTGGCGACGAGAAACAGGAACTCACGACCCACGAGATTGACCACCGGTAAGACAGAGGAACTGCACTGTGTTGGGGAAGACAGGGACGACATTGTTGAGAGGCTTCAGCAAAGCTTCGTTATGAAAGAATGGCTGGGGGTTGCAGCGGCCGACAAGCGAAGGGCTCATCTCTTGACCAGCTGCGGACCAAAGACTTACGCGCTCATGAAGGACTTACTAGCACCGGAAAAGCCGTCGGACAAAACCTTTGAAGAACTTACCAAACTGATCGGTGAGCACCTCAAACCGGCGAGTAGCATACATATGACCCAACACAGATTCTACATCCACCGACGTCGTGAAGGACAGAGAATACCGGACTTTGTAGCGGACCTCCGGCGTTTGGCCAGCCTCTGTAAGTTCACAGACGCCTGCAGGGGGGAGATACTAAGGGACTTCTTTATCGAGGGCATCGGTCATGCGGGAACTTTCCGCAAATAATTGAGACCAAGGATTTGACCTTGGAAGCGGCGGCGCTGTTAGCTTAAACTTTCATGGCGGGGGAGGAAGAGACGAAAATAATATACGCGCGCAATTCTGCCTCTAACGCGGCGATGGGTCAGGGAGTCAACATCATCAATGTGACTCAGAGCCCCGCAGGCTGGCAGGGGCAGTGCGATATTCCTCAGGCAGCAATAGACCCCAGAGTAGAACTCTAACAGAGACAATGGCAGCCTGAACGGACATTCATGCCATCACAGTGGACAATGCGGCCCGGAATGGGGCCATTGACACCCACTAATAGGGTACTTAAGAGCAGTCAAAGGGACAGTCAGCGCGGAATGCCTGGCCATAGTCCCTTTGTTCCCAACAATGGAAACTTTAACTCATGTTGGAGGTGTGGGGGAAAACACTCAGCCAGATCTTGCAGGTTTCAACAGTTTGTCTGCAGAATCAGGAATCTCAGTGGTCATTTAGCTCGAATGTGCAGGAAGCCTGCAACCAAACTAATATATGAGGCGGATGGACCAGAAGAGGGTTCTTTGAGGCAGGATGACTTTTGGGGCAAATCGATGGACGCAGAGGTTCAGTGGGTCCATGTGGCGAATATTCACAGTTCATACACTAAAATGCCATCAATGAGGGTTTTATTAAACGGTATCCCAGTACGCATGCAGCTGGACACTGGGGCCAGCCAGGCACTCATGGGCGTTCAGCAATTTGAGAAGCTATGGCCACTTAAAGCCAGTAGACCCAAATTAGAATGTATTGAGACACAATTACGGACTTACACCAAAGAAATCATTCCGGTGCTAGGCAGTGCAATGTTGGCTGTCACACACAACGGGTTAATGAATCAGTTGCCGCTCTGGATTGTCCCGGGTAATGGTCCCGCACTGTTGGGGAGGAGCTGGTTAGCCGAGATGAACTGGAAATGGGGGGTTGTTCACACAATGTCATCTATGGAGCGAAGTTCATGCTCACAAGTCCTACAACAATTCGATTCACTATTCCAACCTGGCCTCGGGACTTTCAAAGGCACCAAAGTAGTAATACACATCACCCCGGATGCCAGGCCAGTGCACCACAAAGCCAGAGCGGTGCCGTATGTGATGCGGGAAAAGATCGAGAGCGAATTGGACCTGTTGAATTCAGCGACTGGGCGAGCCCCATCGTTCCCGTCCTAAAAGCGGATGGCTCTGTCAGGATCTGTGGCGACGACAAGGCCACCATCAATCGGGTGTCCCTACAAGATCAATACCCGCTCCCGAGAGCAGAGGACCTTTTTGCCACGCTGGCAGGCAGCAAGCTGTTCACCAAGTTGGACCTCACCTCAGCCTATATGACCCAGGAACTGGCCGACGAATCTAAACTACTGACCACCATCACCACGCACAAGGGACTGTTCGTTTATAACAGGTGCCCGTTTGACATTCCATCAGCGGCCGCGATTTTTCAACGAAACATGGAAAGCCTGCTTAAATCCATTCCTGGAACGATCATATCCAGGACAACATCCTCATCACGGGTCAAGACACCGAGGAATACCTCCACAACCTGGAGGAGGTGCTACGCCGACTGACTAGGTAGGCCTGCAACTCAAGAAGTCTAAATGTGTGTTCTTAGCTCCCGAGGTTGAGTTTCTGGGCAGGAGGGTTGCTGCAGATGGGATTCGGCCCACCGAATCCAAAACAGAAGCGATTCGACGAGCACCCAGACCCTGCAACACATCGGAGTTGCGTTCATTTCTGGGACTGTTGAACTATTTCGGGAACTTTCTGCCGAACTTGAGCACATTGGTGGAGCCGCTACACGTGCTCCTGCGTAAGGGTTGCGATTGGTTTTGGGGGGACTGTCAGGAACGGGCTTTTGATCGGGCGCGAAACCTACTTTGTTCAAACAAGTTGTTGACCGTGTACGACCCCTGTAAAAAATTGGTTCTGACATGTGATGCATCGTCCTATGGATTGGGTGCGTGTTGCAGCAGGGCATTGTTGAGGGTCAACTACAACCTGTGGCTTATGCCTCTAGGTCGCTCTCTCAAGCAGAACGGGGATATGGGATGGTCGAGAAAGAAGCGTCGCATGTGTCTATGGTGTAAAAGAAATGCATCAGTATCTCTTTGATAGGAAGTTTGAATTAGAGACAGACCACATGCCATTAACATCCCTGTTGTCAGACAGCAAGGCTATCAATGCCAACGCATCAGCCCGCATACAGCGATAGGCTCTCACGCTGGCAGCTTATGACTACTTCATCCGGCACCGGCCCGGCACTGAAAATTGCGCTGACGCGCTCAGTAGGCTTCTACTGGCCACCACTGAGGGGGTAGCGGAGCAAAGCGCCGAGATGGTCATGGCTGTCGATGCCTTTGACAGCACAGGCTCCCCCATCACAGCCCGCTAGATCAAAATCTGGACAAACAGAGATCCCCTCCTATCCCTGATTAAGAAATGTGTCCTGACTGGGGATTGAGCGCCCACACACGGAGCATGCCCTGAGGAGGTCAGACCGTTCCACAGATGGGTGGATGAGCTCTCCATCCAAGCCGACTGCCTACTATGGGGCAGCCAGGTAGTTATGCCCCAGAAGGCAGGGAGGCATTCATCAGGGAACTCCACAGCGAGCACCCAGGCATTGTGCTGATGAAGGCCATTGCCCGGTCACACGTTTGGTGGCCTGGAATTGATTCAGACCTGGAACACTGTGTTCGCAGGTGCACGACGTGTGCCCAGCTGGGTAATGCCCCCAGGGAGGCCCCGCTCAGCTCGTGGCCCTGGCCCACCAGGCCATGGTCACGCATTCATGTTGACTACGCGGGCCCGTTCATGGGAAAGATGTTCCTTATTGTGGTAGATGCGTACTCAAAATAGATTGGATGCATCATTCTGAATTCATGCACATCATCCACCACCGTGGAAAGCCTACGTGCGATCTTTGCAATCCATGGCTTGCCGGACATCCTGGTTAGTGATAATGGCCCATACTTCACAAGCTACGAATTCCGGGAGTTTATGTCGGGCAATGGCATCAACCACGTCAGGACTGCACCATTCAAGCCGGCCATTTGCGGTCCAAATCATTAAGCAAGGCATGCTCCAGATTCAAGGACCCTCCCTTCAATACCGTCTATCGCGCCTCCTGCTGGCCTATAGATCCCGACCGCACTCGCTCACGGGGGTCCCGCCCGCAGAGCTACCAATGAAATGGACACTCAAAACCCGGTTGTCCCTCATTCACCCAGTCCTAACCAACATAGTTGAGGGCAAGCGCAAGTCACAAAACGAGTACCATGACTGTAATTCGAGGGGGAGATGTATAGAAATAAATGATCTTGTATTCATCCTCAATCACGCCATGGGGCCCAAATGGCTTGAGGGTACTGTAATTGACAAAGAGGGGAATAGGGTCCTCGTGGTAAAACTCAACAATGCTGTAAGCATCTGGACCAAGTAAAAAAAAGGTTCAGCATCGACACTGAGGAACCTGAAGAAGACCATGAGAGGGAGCTCACACCACCGCCAGTGAACGAGCAACAAGAGCAATTAGAAGAATGCACAGTCCCTACGGTCAGCCCGGACAGGCCGGAATCACCACAGGTGACAGACACCCACGTCAGTGTTTAACAACCAGAGCCCCAACTGTGGTGCTCCACGAGGGAGCGTAGACCACTTGAAAGACTAAACCTATGATCCCAACAAGACTTTGGGGGGGAGGGGGGGGGCGGGGAAGGTGATGTCATGTATGTAACCACATTGTACCATCACTGTATTACTGTATACACACAACCTAGATGCACACCTTGACCACAAGGGGTGAACTTGTGGGAGACACTCCTTACCTGATCTCCCAGGTATATAAAGGGAGGTCCCATGCAGGGTCATCACTGGTGGAGTGCTGTAAATAAAGAGTTGAGGTCAGAGAGTGACCTTGTCCCTGGAATGTACCTCGTGTGGTTTCATGCTGTAGAGTAAGGACTTTACACCTTGGGATGTTTTACTAAGTTAAAGGCGCTATATAAATAAAAAGGTTTTATTATTATTCTTATCTAGCACAGATGTGCGGCTGAAGAAGGGTCCAAAATGTGTAACATTAGCTCCTCCAATATCCCAGTAGGGAAAAGCACAGCCTGGTGTGTAACACTGAGGCCTAAAGTACAGATGATCCCAAGTCTGTTTCCTGCTCTGTGCTGGTGCAGTGGGCAGCACAATTGGCCTCAGTGCCCCTAAGACTAGGGAGAAGGAACGTTTAGCTAGCAGCCCACCCCCTGCTGACCGCCTGCTGGAAATTGCATGTGTGTGTGTGTGTGTGAGCGTCAGGTGAGGGTGGGACCGAGTTCAGCCGTGATGGCCCACACAGTCAAACAGCCCGCCAATGTTCCAGGTCTAGGCTCGCATGTGACGAATGGCCATCTGAGACAAGGATGCCAGAGAATTGCCAGAGACCATTGTAATGTATTCTTTGCTTAAGAATTCATAGCAACACATTGCTATCATGAACTAGTTGGTTTATTAACAAAGGTTTAACAATCACACTACACATTGCCAGTTCATCCACCAGGCTCACAACCACCTGCCTCATTGTGGATCCCCTGAACCCAACTTGGTCAAAGAGTTAGGTTGGAAGGAGCTTCTTAAAGGAGGTGAAAGAGGCGGAGAGGTTTAGGGAGGGAATTCCAGAGCTTAGGGGCTGGGCAGCTGAGCTCTGGAATTGGGGGCCGCACTTTCCCCACCTTGCACACTTCCAACACCGCCACCAGTACTGTGTGATACCGAGAACTTTTATCAAGGTATTAGTGCTGAAATATACCCTTGACAAGGATAGACTGCTGGTGAGTTGTATTCCTACTCTGGTTACAGAGACATTCATTATCCCAGATTCTGTAAATTAAGGCAGTTGGTGGAAATTAAGTGTTTGTCCCCTCCGGCCATCTATACAACAGTGTTTTATGACCATCTCAGAAGCCAGCTCATCCATTCACAAGAGCACCATTAACTCAAGTGCTAATATAACATTTCAGACAGATTTCCTTACCAAGCTCCTACCCAGTAGAATAATACCTGAACCAGAGAAGCATGTCCTCAGGCTCACAAGCCCGTGACTTTCTAGTTTGATCCCTCTACAGTATATAAATCACTAAAAGTACACAGCACTGAGTATGCTGACTGCAAAATGTCTCAGCCGGTTGCCCTAAAATAGGCCAATAATTTTCAACCTCATTCCCTCTGGGAGTCCACTTTTTAACCAGCATCTCTGCACTAGCAACAACAACTTAGCTCCTTTAACATAGTAAAATGTCCCAATGTGCTTCACAGGAGTGTAATCAGACACAAATTGACACCAAGCCAAAGAAGGAGACTTTAGGACTGATGACCAATAGCTTGGTCAAAGAGTTGGGTTTTAAGGAGCGTCTTCAGGCAGGAGAGAAAGTGTGATGTATTTGCTTCATGGATTCTTTGCTTAAGAATTCTTAGCTGATCTCCACTTTACCTGCCATCTACTCCATCAGCATGGGTGCTGCTTATACTGTCTCACCCTGGTCCTCAGAATCAGACCAAGAGGAGCCCCACCACCAACAACACCAGCCACCACACCAGCAGCAGCCACCACACCAGCAGTAGCCACTACACCAGCCTTCTCCTCAACGAACTGATGCTCCACAGGAGAGAGGGGGCACCACAGGACTGCAGCGCGCCAGAGGCGATACCCCCAACACAGGGTACACAGGCAGAGGATGAGCTTCCTCAACATGACGGAGCAGCAGTGCCAACGGAGGCTCAGGCTGTCGAGCCAGGTCGTCGCACACGTTTGTAGCTTGTTGGACCAAGACTTCCAGCCCAGGGGACCTAATCAGTGGTTGTCAAAATCACCACCGCCCCCAACTTCTTCACCTCAGGCTCCTTCCGGGGATCTGCAGCATCTCGCAGTGGGCCAACCACAGATGCATCACCCAGGTGACCGATGCCATGTTTCACAAGTCAGCCACTTATATCAATGTTGCCACTGATGAAGCCAATGTTACTGATCGGGCGCTTGGCATTGCGGCTCTGGCTGGCTGCCCGCAGGTATAGGGCACCATCGACTGCACACATGTGGTCACCTCATCATCACCCAGGAGTGTTTGTCAACCGCAAGGATTTCCATTCCGTCAATGTGCAGCTCATATGCAACTATAAAAATGTGATTATCCATGTGTGTGCCAGATTCCCTGGCAGCTGTAATGACTCTTTCGTGCTGCGCCAGTCCACTCTCCCTCAGTGCTCCACACCTCTAAACAGACTTATGGGTTGGCTGCCTGTAGAGTAGACTATCCACTAAAGACGTGGTTCATGACACCTTTGAGGAGCTCTACAATGAGAACCACATATCCACCAGATGAGTCATAGAGCAGACAATAGGCATGCTGAAGATGCGCTTCAGATGCCTTGACAGCTCTGGGGCAGCCCTTCAGTACACACCAGCCAGTCTCCAGAATCATCATCGCCTGCTGCATGCTGCACAACATAGTGCAGCAGTGAGGATTGGCGTTGCAGGAGGAGCAAGGCACAGCGTGCACAGCCTCTTCAGAGGAGGAGGTCGCACAGCTGGAAGATGAGGAGGCACCATTGCTGCCTGGGAGCCTGGGCTGGCCTCATCATGGCCAGATGAACTTACCTTGCTCCAAAGCAACCACATTGCTGCCACATGCTGGACTAAATTCCCCCCCACCCACCCCGCAACAACACCATAAACCATCCCTACAATGACCAGTCCATTCTTCTCACCCAAAGCCCCTATGCTCGAAGTTAAATAATGTCTCATCAAGTCACTTCTAAGGTTTGAGGCAAAAATGGACAAGACCCGAAAGTGGTGCAAAGAAAAATATTTATCTGTATCATCAAAATAACTGAAACTTACCACTAATACTGTTTGATACAGCCAGATGCATACCCTTGTGCATTAACTTTTGTGTCACTTTTCTTTTCCACGTGCTTGTACGGATTACAACCCCTGTGGCTTCAGCAGAGGTCGAGGCAGGCTGCTCACTTCCCCGCTGTGCCTCCTCAGGCACTTTTGGCGGACAATCCTCTGGTCTTTGGAGCCTGTGGTGGACCCGTGAAAGTGTGCTCCTCCTGTGGCTGTGCAGGGGCAGACTGAGCCATTGGGATCCAAGGAAGCATGTGGGGCTCTGACTGAGGGAGAGGCAATGGGAGAGAAGTGGGAGCGCTTTGAGAAGAACCCCCACGTACATGTTCCCTCTCACCATGATTGCAGAGATAAGGAAGGATGAGTTCGTGGACGGATATGAATGTAAGGGTGAGAATTTTACTCGGTTGTCGGTCAGTGAGTACAGGAGTGGTGGGTGAACAGGTCATGGGCAGCAGACTTTTGGATAAGCTTAAGTTTATAGAGGGTGGAAGATGGGAGGCCGGCCAGAAAAGCATTGGAATAGTCAATAATTCAAAATAGGTCCTTAAATATAAGGGCCTTCAGTAATCATGAGATTGGGGAAGGTGGACTGATTGAAGCTTGGAGAATGATTCATGGACGATTAGTGATTTTGTTCATTTTTTTTCTCTGCTTCTCTATGCTCTCTTCCATCAAAATATCAAATCTTGAAACGATATTGGCCCTGTTATTGTCCTCTGGCAATAGTAATGAGTCTCACGGCACTTTGACACTCCCAGGCTCCCAGCTGTAATTCATGCTCAAAGAGTGAGCGTGCTTGTCAAGCAACAGGCAAAGGGAAATGAGAAACCAGACTGGTTTTGCACCTCATTAACTCGCATCAGTTAGCAGATAGACAAAACAGTCTCAAAATTAGAACCACTTGAGCTAAGGCCATTGGAGATTGCAGCAACATTTGGAAGTCTGGATTATTGAGGGTCAGGATCTCTCAGTAACATTAGGAACAGGAGGAGGCCATTCAGTCCTTCAAGGCTGCTCCGCCATTCAATTAGATCATCCATACCTCAACTCCAATTTTCCACGTTTGCTCTATATCCCTTGATAGCCTGTGATGGTCTCTCGCAGCGTGGAGGCCCCGACCTGAGAGGAACCATCAGCGGCAGGTTGGGGCCATAAAAAGAGGGGTGAACAGCAGCCTGAGAGTAGCGTGGAGGCGTGCCACTGCGGGGCACAGCGCGAGCTGGTGCAGGGGGCCAACGGCAGCGAAGAGTGATGTCAGCAAGGTCCAGGTCGGTGATTGGAGCGTGGGCAGATACAGCAGGAGCGGCGAGGTCAGGGCGAGGGAGCTGGAGGGATGTGATTGGGGTCCAAGGGAGGTGTGAGTTCGGGCCAGGGGACCAGGGGCAGCATGGGCCAGCCCACACTGCGATATGTGCGCGCACTAGGCCCGTGCAGCAGAGCTGGTCTCCAGTTGTCTTGGTCAATCCTTGCCACTGGACCAAGGTCTAACTCTGTCAAGCCCGTGTGGTGGCTGATGTGCAACGGTCACCCCACGTTAAAAAAATCCACGCACAGGCATCTTCCACCCTTCAGGATGTAGTTCGGGTTCTTCATTTGGCGTGGAAGCAAGTCATCCTCATTTTGAGGGACTGCCTATGATGATGATGATTATATAAATCTTACAAATATACAGTCGATAGGGTGTTGAATAGCCTGCCCATTACTACTACTTCATAGATGTAGAGTAACACCTATAATTTTACTTTTCGGTGGTCAAGCCGGACAATTGCTTTGGGAGTAGCAGAGTGCATCGTTGCGATGATTCCTTTGTGTTTGTGAATGGGGTATTGAGTCATTCTATGTTCCATGGTCTGTCCTGGGTGACCACAGTCGTATGTTGGAGAGTTTTTGTGCATCAAGTGTCCGCACCTGCTATGGCTTGCGTATATGCAGTTTAGGGTTGGCCATAAACTGCTAGCCGTGGAGGGATATGAATACAAGGATGAGAATTTTATATTGGAGGCATCTATAGGTCGGTGAACACAGGAGTGGTGGGTGAATAGGGTTGGTTGCGAATTAGGATACGGACGGCAGAGTTTGGGATCAGTCAGAGGAAGTCATGCTGAAACTGTACAGCGCCCTGGTTAGACCTCCCCTCGAATGCTGGCCACCCAGACACCGGGAAGACAGTCACGCCCTGGAGGCAGTGCAGAGAAGAGCCATGGCACACATCCCCAGTTTCAGGGCAATGAGTTATGATGAACGATTAAAGGACTGAGTCTAGGCAACTCTTCCTCACACAAAGACCGACAGGTTGAATGGACGTCCAGTGATCAAGGCAAAAACCTGTAATCCTATATTAGCACAGTGGACACAGAGATAGGCCGGGGGCTGCCGGGTTTATCTGGATGGATGAGTGAAGGTGGGATGAATGGCCTTCCTCATCTGTAATCATCTTCTGATCCTGTACAGGCTCCTCAAAGAAAGTTCAATGGGCTAGACTTTCCACTTTCAGGCTAAGGCCGAAAAAAATTGGCCTTGTTCCAGCGATGTGGAATCTATCGCCCATACAGCTCGCCGGCTCAAGGCCCATTTTTTTTTTGGCGATTTTCCACTCGGCCTTACCCCAGCGAAGTCAAATGGGCGATGTGATTTCTCGGCGATCTCATGATTGCCAAAAGAAAACGGAAGTGAATGGAAAAAAAAAAGCTTCCCTAGCAACACATCACTGCGCATGTGCAGATTGATAATTTTTTTTCAGGTTGATGCTCCTTCCCGCGTTTTGGGAGGTCAGGGGTCATCACACATGCTCAGAAGCTCTGTGAGGGTCGGGGAGAGAGAGAGAGAGAAGGTGGTATTTTGTGGTCTGAATCATCTCATAATAATCGACACAGAGGCAACACTTGAGAGGCGTAGGGCCAAGCCTTTCAGCGAGGAGGCCAATGAGGCCCTCGTGAATGTTGTCAGCACCAGGTGGGAGGATCTGACACGGGGTGGGCATGGGAAACCTCCACCCCGTGCATATCGGAGGATTTGGGCAGAGATTGCCGACATGGTCACGTCGGCATCTAACGAAGCCCAGACACCGGACCAGTGCCACAAACTTTGGAACAGCCTACTGGCAGCTGCGAGAGTAAGTTGAAATTTATAATAATCTAAATAGTAACAAGAATCTGTAATGTTATTTGGTTACATTTAAACATAACTAAATTATGAATAAATTTATGCAACCCAGCATAAAGTTAAATGTTTTAATGTGAAATATGCAACGTAATGCTAATTTGTAATAGAACATTTTAATCTGTCAGTCTTAAATGTCTTCAATGTCTTAAATCGCCTGATCCATTTGCTTATGCCGTGCAATGTTATCGTATCATTTACAGAAGAAGATCTCGATCAATAATCAGGAGCAGCGCAGGGCGGGCGGAGGCTCTGCCATGTTGCACACTCTGACTGCCTACGAGGAGCTCGCGGTGACCTTGGTGGGGTCAGAAAGCCGTTCGGTCACATCCCGTGGTGTGGCCGAACCCACCCTTGAGACATGTGAGTAATGAGAAATGTGCATTGTTCAATGTGTGAATCATTAGTAGATACTGAAAATATCGTAGTTACGCATGTAATGTTATGCAATTAAAATGTAATTTGATGTTATGCAATGTTATGCAATTACAATGTAATGTTATGCAATTATAATATAATCTGATATATAATGGTGATGTACTATAGATGTTCGAATGAGGTCATGTTAGGTCATGTTAAAGATTGTGATCACCTGTGCATATGGGGTAATGGAAAGCATTGCAATGTTTTGACTTCGAGAAAAATTGTAATGCAATGATTTGAATAGTTAATCATTGTTTATCAAATTAAAGATCAAATGGTCATCGAGTCAGTGGAGTCGACTACCACTGAACCGTCTCCAGCATCGCAGGAGGCTGAAGAAGAGGAGCCACTGCAGACTCTTGCTGCTGTGCTTCAGCAGGAGGAGGAGGAGGAGGTGACGGAGACAGAGACGGAAGACGAAGAGATTTTTTTTGCGGGGGGGTGGGGGGGGACAACCTGCGGCCATCTCGGTTGAGATGGAAGAAGCACCGGGACCAAGCGGTGTTTAAGTGGCGACGCCATGGCGTGCCATATTGCAAACGCCGACCTCACGGAGGTCTGGTCAGCGTGGTGAGCAATCGCCTGCCTTGGAGGGCCAGACAGAGAGCTTGATTTCCCTGTGCAGGGAGACGGTCGCGATTGGTCCGACCTTATCCATGGATTCGCGGGATTCTCTGCGAACTGGAACCAGTTCTCTGCGAACTGGAGCCAGTTTCCAGCATCCTGGAGCGAGTTCTGCCAGAACTTCTCCAACTGGTCTTCTGAGCAGTCACTGACTGCAAGGGAGACCTTGGAGGCTATTCGGCAGCAGACAGCCGCAACCAATGCCCTATGGCATGGCGTTGCTGGCTGGACACGGCGCTGCACCCCAAGGTGTTGTGTCTGCTCACAGCGAAACTCCGAGCACGCAAGCGAGTACGGAGGGCACAGTTCCTCCGGACTCGGAAGTAGAGCCTCAGGCTTCCGCTTCCTCTCCGTCACCTCCACCACGGCAGGAAGTCTTGACATCCCACTCTGCACGACATCTTGGTGTCTGTCGGTCTGCGTAGACCAAAACGGGTGGGTGGGTTGTGAACACGGGCTGGGACATGATCTGGAGGGAAACATGGCCGCAGGTAGGGAGGGGGGAGTCCTTCTCTATAGTTCACTTGTTTTAAAATGTTCACTTGCTGTTATCAATTTATTATACTCTTGTTATTGTTATTGTTATTGTTACTAAATTGGCCAATTGTATTGAATAGTTAAATGTTCACTTGTTCACTTTTTATCATTTCTTAACTGTTCACTTTCCATTCTTTCTGAAATGGGCACTTTTTAGCATGACTGAAATGGTCACTTGTTGTCTTGACTGAAATGCTCACTTGTTATCATTACTGAAATGGCCACTTGTTTTTTAAAATGTTCAATTTATTCTTCTTCTAACATTTTGGGGATTTTGAGGGAAGGGTGGGTTGGTGCGGGGGGTGGGGTGTTGGAGGGGGGGGTGTTGTTCATTAGTTCTTAAAAAAAATTATTTTTGTTAATAAAAAAAACTTTCTACAACTTTTGTACCTTCTCTATTATTTACTTAAGTTTTACAATATACAGTTCTTCATGCAGATTTGTTTGTTTATTCTGTTTCACCACAGAATATCATTACAAAACTTCAGTGTGTAAAAACTGTTTATTAAATAATTCCAATATATCATGAGATTTATTTAGCATAGATAGTGTGATAATACCTATTTATATTCCCTGTGCCAAATTTCTGATGGCTTCAATTTTACTCTCTAAATAACTCAGAACAATTCTCCACCCTTCCTCAGAGGCTAAACATGGCGTCCGTAGTGCCCATTTCCGAAGGCCCTGAAAAAGCAACTATTTTTGAGCACTCTTTTGGGCCTTGCATTGGCCCAGTGAAGTGCATGCTAAGTGCTGAAACTTGGGATGGGCCTTGTGTGGGCGATCGTTTGGGCGATCATCTCAGCGATCAAAGTGGAAACTTAGGGGCCTATTTTTCCGGCGATATTTTGGGCCTAGTTTCCACTTTTTGCTCAAAATGGGCGATAGAGGTCCATTTTGGGCGATAGATGGGCCATAGATGGGCGATGTGAAGTGGAAAGTCTAGCCCAATGATTTTGACATTAAAAACAACAGGAAACAGAAGAAACGTAGAAACATAGAAACATAGAAAATAGTTGCAGGAGTAGGCCATTCGGCCCTTCGAGCCTGCACCGCCATTCAATGAGTTCATGGCTGAACATGCAACTTCAGTACCTCTTTCCTGCTTTATCACCATACCCCTTGATCCCCCTAGTAGTAAGGACTACATCTAACTCCTTTTTGAATATATTTAGTGAATTAGCCTCAACTACTTTCTGTGGTAGAGAATTCCACAGGTTCACCACTCTCTGGGTGAAGAAATTTCTTCTCATCTCGGTCCTAAATGACTTACCCCTTATCCTTAGACTGTGACCCCTGGTTCTGGACTTCCCCAACATTGGGAACATTCTTCCTGCATCTAACCTGTCTAAACCCATCAGAATTTTAAACGTTTCTATGAGATCCCCTCTCATTCTTCTGAACTCCAGTGAATACAAGCCCAGTTGATCCAGTCTTTCTTGATATGTCAGTCCTGCCATCCCGGGAATCAGTCTGGTGAACCTTCGCTGCACTCCCTCAATAGCAAGAATGTCCTTTCTCAAGTTAGGAGACCAAAACTGTACACTATATTCCAGGTGTGGCCTCATCAAGGCCCTGTACAACTGTAGTAACACCTCCCTGCCCCTGTACTCAAATCCCCTTGCTATGAAGGCCAACATGCTATTTGCTTTCTTAACCGCCTGCTGTACCTGCATGCCAACCTTCAATGACTGATGTACCATGACACCCAGGTCTCGTTGCACCTCCCCTTTTCGTAATCTGTCACCATTCAGATAATAGTCTGTCCCTCTGTTTTTACCACCAAAGTGGACAACCTCACATTTATCCACATTATACTTCATTTGACATGCATTTGCCCACTCACCTAACCTATCCAAGTCACTCTGCAGCCTCATAGCATCCTCCTCGCAGCTCAACCTGCCACCCAACTTAGTGTCATCCGCAAATTTGGAGATACTACATTTAATCCCCTCGTCTAAATCATTAATGTACAATGTAAACAGCTGGGGCCCCAGCACAGAACCTTGTGATACCCCACTAGTTACTGCCTGCCATTCTGAAAAGTACCCATTTACTCCTACTCTTTGCTTCCTGTCTGCCAACCAGTTCTCAATCCATGTCAGCACACTACCCCCAATCCCATGTGCTTTAACTTTGCTCATTAATCTCTTGTGTGGGACCTTGTCGAAAGCCTTCTGAAAGTCCAAATACACCACATCAACTGGTTCTCCCTTGTCCACTCTACTGGAAACATCCTCAAAAAATTCCAGAAGATTTGTCAAGCATGATTTTCCTTTCACAATTCCATGCTGACTTGGACCTATCATGTCACCTCTTTCCAAATGCGCTACTATGACATCCTTAATAATTGATTCCATCATTTTACCCACTACCGATGTCAGGCTGACCGGTCTATAATTCCCTGTTTTCTCTCTCCCTCCTTTTTTAAAAAGTGGGGTTACATTGGCTACCCTCCACTCCATAGGAACTGATCCAGAGTCTATGGAATGTTGGAAAATGACTGTCAATGCATCCGCTATTTCCAAGGCCACCTCCTTAAGTACTCTGGGATGTAGTCCATCAGGCCCTGGGGATTTATCGGCCTTCAATCCCATCAATTTCCCCAACACAATTTCCCGACAAATAAGGATTTCCCTCAGTTCCTCCTTCTTACTAGACCCTCCGACTCCTTTTATATCCGCAAGGTTGTTTATGTCCTCCTTAGTGAATACCGAACCAAAGTACTTGTTCAATTGGTCTGCCATTTCTTTGTTCCCCATTGTGACTTCCCCTGATTCTGACTGCAGAGGACCTACGTTTGTCTTTACTAACCTTTTTCTCTTTACATATCTATAGAAACTTTTGCAGTCCGTCTTAATGTTCCCTGCAAGCTTCCTCTCATACTCTATTTTCCCTGCCCTAATCAAACCCTTTGTCCTCCTCTGCTGAGTTCTAAATTTCTCCCAGTCCCCGCGTTCACTGCTATTTCTGGCCAATTTGTATGCCACTTCCTTGGCTTTAATACGATCCCTGATTTCCCTTGATAGCCACGGTTGAGCCACCTTCCCTTTTTTATTTTTACGCCAGACAGTGATGTAGAATTGTTGTAGTTCATCCATGCGGTCTCTAAGTGTCTGCCATTGCCCATCCACAGTCGATCCCTTAAGTATCATTTGCCAATCTATCCTAGCCAATTCACGCCTGTGATAAAAGAGGTGAGCAAGCCTGACTCCTGATTTTTGAGATATCTCCTTTAGAACATCACACACACACACACACACACACACACACAAGATGGCTTGACAGGAACTGGTCACGTGACCTGGTCACATGATCCTTTTATTATATACCACATCCGTTGCATCACTACAGTAGTCCACTAGGGGGAGCTCTATATTTCAATTTTAATGAAGAAATTATTCAGATTATTGACCATCCTCAGCTGCCCCTCCCATAAAACCTGGGGAAGAGCTCTCTCACTCGCTACAGCTCCTTTTTCTCGGCCAGTGTTTAATTTGTCAGCTGCATCAGCCAGTGGCTCAGTGGCCAGTACTCTCACCTCTGAGTCCAAAGGTTGTGGGTTCAAGTCCCACTCCAGAGGTTTGAGCACAATATCTAAGCTGACACTCCAGTGCAGTGCTGAGGGAGTGCTGCACTGTCGCAGGTGCCGTCCTTCTGATGAGACGGAAAAGAATGACTAAAGTAAATGTTGGTCCCTTAGAAGATGAAAAGAGGGATTTAATAATGGGAAATGTGGAAATGGCTGAGACCTTAAACAATTATTTTGCTTCCGTCTTCACAGTGGAAGACACAAAAACCATGCCAAAATTTGCAGGCCACAGGAATGTTGGAAGGGAGGACCTTGAGTCAATCACTATCACTAGGGGTGTAGTGCTGGACAGGCTAATGGGACTGAAGGTAGACAAGTCCCCTGGTCCTGATGAAATGCATCCCAGGGTATTAAAAGAGATGGCGGAAGTTATAGCAGATGCATTCGTTATAATCTACCAAAATTCTCTGGACTCTGGGGAGGTACCAGCGGATTGGAAAGCAGCTAATGTAACGCCTCTGTTTAAAAAAGGGGGCAGGCAAAAGGCAGGTAACTATAGGCCGGTTAGTTTAACATCTGTAATGGGGAAAATGCTTGAAACTATCATTAAGGAAGAAATAGCGGGATATCTAGATAGGAATAGTGCAATCAAGCAGGCGCAGCATGGATTCATGAAAGGGAAATCATGTTTAACTAACTTACTGGAATTCTTTGAGGATATAATGAGCATGGTGGATAGAGGTGTACCGATGGAGGTGTATTTAGATTTCCAAAAGGCATTCGATAAGGTGCCACACAAAAGGTTACTGCAGAAGATAAAGGTACGCGGAGTCAGAGGAAATGTATTAGCATGGATAGAGAATTGGCTGGCGAACCGAAAGCAGAGAGTCGGGATAAATGGGTTCTTTTCCGGTTGGAAATCAGTGGTTAGTGGTGCGCCACAGGGATCAGTGCTGGGACCACAACTGTTTACAATATACATAGATGACCTAGAAGAGGGGACAGAGTGTAGTGCAACAAAATTTGCAGATGACACTAAGATTAGTGGGAAAGCGGGTTGTGTAGAGGACTAAGAGAGGCTGCAAGTAGATTTGGATAGGTTAAGCGAATGGGCTAAGGTTTGGCAGATGGAATACAATGTCAGAAAGTGTGAGGTCACCCACCTTGGGAAAAAAAACAGTAAAAGGGAATATTATTTGAATGGGGAAAAATTACAACATGCTGTGGTGCAGAGGGACCTGGGGGTCCTTGTGCATGAATCCCAAAAGGTTAGTTTGCAGGTGCAGCAGGTAATCAGGAAGGCATATAAGAACATAAGAATTAGGAACAGGAGTAGGCCATCTAGCCCCTCGAGCCTGCTCCGCCATTCAATAAGATCATGGCTGATCTGGTCGTGGACTCAGCTCCACTTACCCGCCCTCTCCCCGTAACCCTTAATTCCCTTATTGCTTAAAAATCTATCTATCTTTGACTTGAAAACATTCAATGAGCCAGCCTCAACTGCTTCCTTGGGCAGAGAATTCCACAGATTCACAACCCTCTGGGAGAAGAAATTCCTTCTCAACTCGGTTTTAAATTGGCTCCTCCGTATTTTGAGGCTGTGCCCCCATAGTTCTAGTCTCCACCAACAATGGAAACAACCTCTCTGCCTCTATCTTGTCTATCCCTTTCATGATTTTAAATGTTTCTATAAGATCACCCCTCATCCTTCTGAACTCCAAGGAGTAAAGACCCAGTCTACTCAATCTATCATCATAAGTTAACCCCCTCATTTCTCGAATCAGCCTAGTGAATCGTCTCTGTACCCCCTCCAAAGCTAGTATATCCTTCCTTAAGTAAGGTGACCAAAACTGCACGCAGTACTCCAGGTGCGGCCTTACCAATACCTTATACAGTTGCAGCAACACCTCCCTACTCCATCCCTTTCGCAATGAAGGCCAACATTCCATTCGCCTTCCTGATTACCTGCTGCACCTGCAAACTAACCTTTTGGGATTCATGCACAAGGACTCCCAGGTCCCTCTGCACCACAGCATGTTGTAATTTCTCCCCATTCAAATAATATTCCCTTTTACTGTTTTTTTTCCCAAGGTGGATGACCTCACACTTTCCGACATTGTATTCCATCTGCCAAACCTTAGCCCATTCGCTTAACCTATCCAAATCTCCTTGTAGCCTCTCTGAGTCCTCTACACAACCCGCTTTCCCACTAATCTTAGTGTCATCTGCAAATTTTGTTGCACTACACTCTGTCCCCTCCTCTAGGTCATCTATGTATATTGTAAACAGTTGTGGTCCCAGCACTGATCCCTGTGGCACACCACTAACCACTGATTTCCAATCGGAAAAGGACCCATTTATCCCGACTCTCTGCTTTCTGTTCGCCAGCCAATTCTCTATCCATGCTAATACATTCCCTCTGACTCCGCGTACCTTTATCTTCTGCAAATGGAATGTTGGCCTTCATTGCGAGAGGGATGGAGTACAAAAGCAGGGAGGTCTTGCTGCAACTGTACAAGGTATTGGTAAGGCCGCACCTGGAGTACTACGTGCAGTTTTGATCACCTTACTTAAGGAAGGATATATTAGCTTTGGAAGGGGTACAGAGATGATTCACTATGCTGATTCCAGAAATGAGGGGGTTAACTTATGATGATAGATTGAGTAGACTGGGTCTTTATACTCCTTGGAGTTCAGAAGGATGAGGGGTGATCTTACAGAAACATTTAAAATCATGAAAGGGATAGACAAGATTGAGGCAGAGAGGTTGTTTCCATTGGTAGGGTAGACTAGAACTAGGGGGCACAGCCTCAAAATACGGAGGAGCCAATTTAAAACCGAGTTGAGAAGGAATTTCTTCTCCCAGAAGGTTGTGAATCTGTGGAATTCTCTGCCCAAGGAAGCAGTTGAGGTTAGCTCATTGAATGTTTTCAAGTCAAAGATAGATAGATTTTTAAGCAATAAGGGAATTAAGGGTTACGGGGAGAGGGCGGGTAAGTGGAGCTGAGTCCACGACCAGATCAGCCATGATCTTATTGAATGGCGGAGCAGGCTCGAGGGGCTAGATGGCCTACTCCTGTTCCTAATTCTTATGTTCTTATGTTCCTTTGAGACAATAAACAAAACCCCGTCTGCTTTCTCGGGTGGGTGCAAAAGATCCCACTGCAGTATTTCGAAGAAAAGCTCGGGAATTCTCCTCGTGTCCTGGTGAATATGTATCCCTAAAACAGATTATCTGGTCAATTATTTAATTGCCCTTTACTGGGAGCTTGCTGTGCGCAATATTTTGCTGCATTACAGCAGTGACCACACTTCAAATGTACGTCATTGTGTGTTTGAAAAAGGCGCTATATAAATGCAAGTCTCTGTCTCATTGCAGGGGCGGAATTTTAACCTAAAAAAAACGGAGCGGCGGGTAATTCGATTGTTAAAAAATCGAATTCCCGCCCTGAACCCACTGCCAATGCACCCACTTCCGGTTTCAACAGGGCGGGACAGTGGGGGCGGACAGCCAATCCGCTCTCAGGAGGCGGGACACCAATTTAAATATTACAATGAGGCTGGAAGCCTCTTTCACCTCCATTTTGTTTTTAACTGCAGCTGGTCAGGTTTTACAGACCTCCTAAAACCCGGCACCTACAGCAAGACGCGGGCTGCCACGTCCCGGAGGTAAATGCCTTGACACCTACCTCCTGGCTGTGGGCAGGAAACCCAGGCTTCAGACCCTGCCATTAAAGTCGGCATGGCCTGCGGTAATCCCGTTCTCCCAGGTTTCCCACCTGCATCAGAGCCCCGCCCCCAACCTGCCTTCTTCATGAAAATCCAGCCCTTTCTGCCCGTTTGGGGAACAGGGAGCCTTTTGCTAGCTGACGGCCCGTTATTTAATTAGGCAGGAATTCTCTTGGGACTTTTGGACTGTTTGAGGGGCTTGTGCGATTGATCAAAGTGAATGCTTCGCCCCAGCTGTTTAGTTGCACCTAATCTGTGGCTCAAATGGTCAAGACCAAAAGTTGAGATCAACTATATCTTATTGATAATGTCTTCAGTCCTACCTGGAGTCGAGATCGCTTTTTTAAAAAGTCCTGAAAGAGCTTTTATGAGAAAGTGAACTTCCCCTTCTAATTGGCCGTGGTTGTGTGGCCCTACATGTTAAGGACTCACTAGTACTGTAGGGATTGATGGGGTCTATGGGATTGATTGTTATCTGTAGATTATTTCATCCAACGCATGTGATTTGTCAACGTCCCACGCTGCACACTAGTGGTCTGGCCTTGATTTGATTATCATCTCAGAACCACTTGCCTCAGCACTGGCCTAGGGAAGAATTGATGTTATTAAATCAGTTCAAGATAGGACTCGGCCTCCATTTCCCAAGGGGAGGGAACACTAATTAGAGTCTTTGATGACAGCCTCCTGTAAGACTGGGAGCTGTCAATAAAACTAGAAAAAGATATCCAGTGCCAGAATATTTTCAAATTAGGAGTCAAACAAGATTATAGTGGAAAGCTTATCTCAGTATCGCACTCATTGCTGAATTAAAGGTGAAAGAAAGTGTGTAGGGGAAAGCATTACTGTGTACAGAGTATTCTTCTGATTTCCTGCTTTAAAAACTAGAATTATGATATCTCCCACTTCTGTATGTTTATCAGCCTCATACAGGCCCAATATCTTAGCTGTCTGGTCCCCTCCTGGGTTATTTTGTTGATCATAGATTGAGTGATACAGCGCAGAAGGTCACTATTCAGAACGTTGTGCTCTTTCAATGAGCTATACAATTAATCCCACTCCCCTCCCACTCTTATCTCATAGCCCTGCATTTACTCCTCTTCAATTATTTATCCGATTCCCCTTTAAAAAAGTTTTTATTGAATCTGCTTCCACCACCCTTTCAGGCAGCGCGTTCCAGATCACAACAACTCGCTGCGTTAAAACATTCGCCTCATCTCCCTCTGGTTCTTTTGCCAATTACCTTAAATCTGTGTCCGTTACTTACCCACCCTCTGCGAGTAGAAACAGGTTCTCCCCATTTACTCTATCAAAACCTTTCATGATTTTGACTCCCTCTGTTAAATCTCCCTTTAACCATCTCTGCTCAAAGGAGAACAATTGTAGCTTCTCTCCCCACATAACTGAAGTCCCTTATCCCTGGTACCTTTCTAGTAAACCTCCTCTGCACCCTCCCCAAGGCCTTCACATCCTTCCCGGTGTGGTGCCCAGAATTGGACACAACACTCCAGCTGAGGCCTAACCAGTGATTTAGAATAGCTTCATTACTTTTGTACTCCATGATTTTATTTATAAAGCCTAGGACCCATATACCTTTTTGACAGCCTTACCAACTTGTTCTGCCACCTTCAAAGATTTGTGTATTTGAACCCCCAGATCTCTCTGTTCCTGCGCCCCCTTTAAAATTGTGACGTAGGTTACAGAAGCAGTCTATCCTATGTAAACTAGAGGTGATACAAAACCCAGCTGCCCGTGTCCTAACTCGCACCAAGTCCCGCTCACCCATCACTCCTGTGCTCGCTGACCTACATTGGCTTCCGGTTAAGCAACGCCTCGATTTCAAAATTCTCATCCTTGTTTTCAAATCCTTCAAGGACTCGCCACTCCCTATCTCTGTAATCTCCTCCAGCCCCACAAACCTCCCCTAGATCTCTGCGCTTCTCTAATTCTAACCTCTTGAGCATCAAGGGATTATAATCACTCAACCATCGGTGGCCGTGCCTTCTGTTGCCTGGGCCCCAAGCTCTGAAACTCCCTGCCTAAACCTCTCTGCCTCTCTACCTCACTTTTCTCCTTCAAGATGCTCCTTAAAACCTACCTCTTTGACCAAGCTCCTGCACTCATTTCTACTTATGCGAATCGGTGTCAAATTTTTATCTCCTAATACTCCTGTGAGGTGCCGTGGGAAATTTCACTATGTTAAAGGCGCTATATAAATACAAGTTGTTGTTGTTGTAGAATGTCCCAGTGCAGCTGTAGATACTTTAAAGCAGAATTAAAGGACAGTACTAAGCTTTGTCCTGGTTAAGGCCACAGGCTCATAATGGAATCATTGGAGTCATTGTGGAAAGGATGCATCTTGCCTCCATAACCTAATGCCACCGGAAGCACGACACAGAGAGACAAAAATCAGAGAGCTCGTCGGAGAGTTGGGAAGTGGCGATTGTGATATATTCCTTACATCACAAACACACAGACTACAAGATGGTTCTACAGGAACTTGTCATCAGTCACACGACCCTTTTATTGACATCAGCTGGTGCAGTACCACAGTAGTCCACTAGAGGGAGCTCTATATCACAGAGCCAATCATGAGTTGCATTAAATGCTGTGAAGCCCCAAATAATCCGACACCAAAGTGAGCACGAGTTAGAAATGAAGATGATATCATTGAATTAATAAGGGGCGATTTTAACCCAACCTGCCTATTGGGAAGCTGACGTGATCGGGAGTGATGCTGGTTTCACACCCCGTCTGATTTCACGTTTCATCGCAGCCAGTGGAGAGTGATATTGGGCGGGGTGTCAAACTGACGTTCCACCAATCCCGCCGGGTTTCCCGCCTGGAGAGCTAGCTTACAATCACAACTGACCATTGCAATTCATGGAGACTAAAATACTGAGGTGTTGAATCTATTAAGCATAAATCCAAAGTAATTAGAATAATTTTCTGAATACATGTTGGTGTTGGGAACCTCACTCACTGCCAACGTATATTGGTAAACCAATGGGATTGCGCACACAATATTCCGATGTGCACTGGTGATGGGCACATTAAAAAGCTCGCACCCAGCTATCGCCAACCGTAATCCCAAGGCTTATAAATTGCTTAAGATAAGATAGCAAAGGAGTAGAGTAGACTCAGGAAAGAGAAACAAAGATTATTCCAGGTATTAGATCACCGTTAGAAAAAATTTATCTAGAGTCTTATCGATTCCCCGAGTAACGTTCCAAAGTGCTTCCCGTACCATGAATCACTTTGATATGTAGTTACTGTGATGTAGACAAGAGATGCTGAGGAAATGGATCTATTCTCATTACCATGAAGAAGATTCAGGGGGTAAAGAATGTCTTAGATTAAATGTAGCCACTGTTGTAAATATTGCACACAAGGTCCCACATTGACCAGATAATCTGTCTTAGTGATGTTGGTTGAGGGCTAAATATTGGCCAGGACACCGGTGATAACTCCCCTGCTCTTCTTCGAAATATTGCCGAGGGATCTTTTACGTCCACTTGAAAGATGAACATTGTGGCCTTAAAGGAATAGGCCACCTTCAACAGGAGTCCACACTAGCAGCAGAATAATACATCATGAATTACAAGGTCATTATACAACAGTTTGTCAATCTGGCTCCCTCTGCAGTGCTACAAGCAATCCCTATGTATTATGTATATTTACATACATATACATTTGTATAAGAAGAAAGAAAGACTTACATTTATATAGTGCCTTTCATGACCACCGGACATCTCAAAGCGCTTTACAGCCAATGAAGTACTTTTGGAGTGTAGTCACTGTTGTAATGTGGGAAACACAACAGCCAATTTGCGCACAGCAAGCTCCCACAAACAGCAATGTGATAATGACCAGATCATCTGTTTTTGTTACATTGATTGAGGGATAAATATTGGCCAGGACACCGGGGAGAACTCTCCTGCTCTTCTTCGATTCGTGCCATGGGAACTTTTATTCGTGGAGCTGAGTCCATGATCAGATCAGCCATGATCTTATTGAATGGCGGAGTAGGCTCGAGGGGCCAAATGGTCTAATCCTGCTCCTATTTCTTATGTTCTTATGTCCACCTGATAAGGCAGGTTCAGTTTAAGATCTCATCTTAACAGTGCAACACTCCCTCAGTACAGTGCTGGTGTGTCAGCCTAGATTGTGTTCTCAGGTCTGTGGAGTGGGACTTGAACTGACCCAGAGGCGAGAGTGCTACCACTGAGCCAAGCCCAACTCCTTACACCCCCAAGGCTACCAGTGTGATTGATATAAATGGTGCTGAGCAGACATGGTGCTGAAACGTAACTGTTTCCTCTCTCATGTGTTGAGCAGCTGGCCGGATAAATCACCTCATGGCATAAGTGTCACAGTTGGAAGGTACACTCCCGCCTTTCTTTGATGAGAGAAGCACCAAACATTCAATGCCTACAGACGTTTCTCAAGTCTGAAAACTAATACCATGGTGCTTCCCCAGAAAGCTCCTGTCAAAAGCTGTGTCCCTGAGGCGGTACTGTGATAGATCCTTACAACATCATTAACAAACACACTCTGCAAGATGGCTCTAAGGCAGAAACTTGTCATCATGTGACCTTGCCACGTGATCCTTTATTATTTACATCAGTAGTTGCAGTACATCAGTAGTCCACTAGAGGGAAGCTCTATTACAGCGGAGATACATTTTTTCGCCCTTGGGATAATTCGCCCTTTATCCCAAAATGCTGCGGATGCTGGGCCAACTGAAGCTTGCAAGACTGAGATTGACAGATTTCTAATGGGTAAGGTTATCAAGGGGAATGGAACAAAGACGGGTAAATGGAGTTGAGGTGCAGATCAGCCATGATCGAAATGAATGGCGGAACAGGCTCGAGGGGCTGAATGGCCCCCTCCTGTTAATATATTTCAATCAGTCTTTATTGACATATCTGTTTGTGTTCTCGAATGGTAGGGCTGGATTTCCCGGTCCTGTCTGCCTCTGTTTTTGCCCCGGAGGGGCAGCGATGGCGGCGGTGAGCTTTTACGGGCGGGCGGCCGGCTTCCAACACCCCTCTGGGGTTTTCGGGACCGGTTTTGGCGGGGCACAGAGCATTACCGCCCGGGAGAGGCGAGCCGGTGAGCAACGCCCCCGGTTGTGACACCGGCTCGATTTTTGACTCGCGCCCGACCCGTACACCCTGCAGCGCCCCCTGCTGGGACCATCTGTGAAAGCGGGCGGCCCGACCTATAGCGGCTGCAGAGGGGTCAGTAATGTCCACCTCAGGTAAGTGTGATTCTTGTTTCTTTTATGTTTGTGTTTTATGTTGTGGTGGCGTGAGTTATTTATTGGGAATGTTTTTGGTGTTTTATTTCAGGGTTTTTTTCTCTCCCCAGGCCTCTCTCAGAGCGCTCCGAGACCGGCTGTTTAGCTGGGGATTTCCGCTTGCTCAGCCGGCCTAGTGCCCTGAGAGAGGTGTGTAACGCCTCCTTTAGCACTCCGCCCCACACTCAGGGCCCAGCTGACCAATTTTGCTGACTGAGGCGCAAACTGTTCCCAGGTGCAAACTTTACTGCCCCGCCACCATTACCGCCCCGAAATCAGCAAAGCCGAATATCCAGTCCCTTGAATCTTACAGCCATTCGCCCCATTGTGTCAGTGCCGGCTCTTTGAACGAGCGATCCGATTAGTTCCAAACCCCTGCTCTTTTCACAAAACCCTTCAAATGTTTCCTTGTTATGTATTTATCCAATTCCCTTTTGAAAGTTAGAACCTGCTTCCACGCCCCCTTTCAGGCTGTGCGTTTCAGATCATTGTAACACAATGCACAACAAAAAACTCCTCCCTGTTACTTTTTCTAATTATCTTAAATAATTACTCTCCAGCTCCTGACTGCAAAAAGGAGGAAAATAAACGGGTTCAAAATGACCGAATGGCAATAAAAGGTCATCAGCAGGTCAAGGGGGAGCTTTCAGCTCCACGTGAACGTGTGCACGAGCCACGGCAGTCGAGCACGCGCGTCAGGTACGCTGATGTTGCATTACTGCATTGACAGCTGCGAGGACTCCATGCTGCAGCCAATGCACGACTGCAACCATGCATTGGAGCACCAACGCACTGATCAATGCAGTGGCAGAACGCTTGTACATCGCTGACCATACCCTCCTCACCACTGAGCTCCCAATCTCATCCAAGGTAGCAGACTGAGCGTAGACCAGGGTCGGCTGACAGGAAACTGCAGCAAGAGTCGACTTACACGCTCATGCATCGTGGGCCGCCCTGACCTCTGTGAGAACACCACCGCAGGTCAGGGCTATAAATAGAGCTGGAGCGCCGGGCCCTGGAACATCGTGGGCGAAGGTGTGACGAATGAGGGTACAGGGCCCAGAAGAGCCGAGGGCCCAGGGGCAGCACGGGCCAGCTCACACTGCGATATGTGTGCACACTAGGTCCGTGCAGCAGAGCTGGTCTCCAGTGGTCCTGGTTAACCCTTTCCATTGGACAAAGACCTAGCTCTGTCAAGCTCGTGTGGTGGCTGCTGTGCAACGGTCACCACACGTTAAAAAAATCCATCCACAGGCATCTTCCATCCTCTCAATTGGAGTTCAGGACTGGAACATAGAAACATAGAAACATAGAAAATAGGTGTAGGAGTAGGCCATTCGGCCCTTCTAGCCTGCACCGCCATTCAATGAGTTCATGGCTGAACATGCAACTTCAGTACCCCATTCCTGCTTTCTCGCCATACCCCTTGATCCCCCTAGTAGTAAGGACTTCATCTAACTCCCTTTTGAATATATTTAGTGAATTGGCCTCAACTACTTTCTGTGGTAGAGAATTCCATAGGTTCACCACTCTCTGGGTGAAGAAGTTTCTCCTCATCTCGGTCCTAAATGGCTTACCCCTTATCCTTAGACTGTGACCCCTGGTTCTGGACTTCCCCAACATTGGGAACATTCTTCCTGCATCTAACCTGTCTAGACCCGTCAGAATTTTAAACGTTTCTACGAGGTCCCCTCTCATTCTTCTGAACTCCAGTGAATACAAGCCCAGTTGATCCAGTCTTTCTTGATAGGTCAGTCCCACCATCCCGGGAATCAGTCTGGTGAACCTTCACTGCACTCCCTCAATAGCAAGAATGTCCTTCCTCAAGTTAGGAGACCAAAACTGTACACAATACTCCAGGTGTGGCCTCACCAAGGCCCTGTACAACTGTAGCAACACCTCCCTGCCCCTGTACTCAAATTCCCTCGCTATGAAGGCCAACATGCCATTTGATTTCTTAACCGCCTGCTGTACGTGCATGTGGGTCCTTCATTGAAATATCTGTGAACTCTTGTGGTAGCAAGTCATCCTCATTCGAGGGACCGCCTATGATGATGATGACACGCTTTTGCACACACTCACACTCACACTCGCTCTGGCTCTGCCACACTCAGTACCCGGGCCTGTGTGTTAGACGCAGGTTAGTTATCAGTAGACAGGATGCTAAAGCTGGTGTGGGCTGTAGGGGTGTTAGATCTAGGTTAGCCTTGGTTTGATTTGTGTCTCTGTCGACAAGGTTATATAATAGCATTGTATAGTAGGCAGGGTCCGTCCTGTTACATTACCATGGTACAGTGCACTCTGAATTTAGCATTTAGCATTGCAGTTATGTTTATCTCTCTCTTGCTCTCCCTGCTTAGAAAATCCTGTCTCCTGTCGCTTTAATTAAAATGAATATTGTTCCTGACTAAATCACAGCCATTACTCATCGTAGCCACTGTACAATGAGTACATTATCATCACTGAATCCCTTGTTACTTACTGTGTGGACCAAAGGAAATGATTGAACCTGAAATCAATGGCAACCAAATTGAAAAGAAGGGAATGGGGTGAAACAGCACCTTAATAAATCTAGTAAGATTGCAGTAATATTGCCTGAATGGGCACTACATCTCTTCTGACAATGCACCATCACAGCCCACATCATCTAGTGATGAATTCTCAACATCCATACCTTCACCACTATTCTCACTTTCAAACAGCATCAAGAACCACCAGAAAAAACTGATGGTCATTTTGACTTCAGGCGAAAGTGTAAAACACGCAATATCAGCCTACTTCTGCTCCTAATTCTTATGTTTTTATTGTACACCTCGCCCCCATCTTTGTTTCCAAATAGCCCCCGGTATGTTGCAACGAGTGAGTCCATACCTTGGGGGAGGGGTGTTGACGTTGAAATCCAGGCCAGCATTGATGGGATGATAGTCTTCTCTCCCTGCTGGCTGTGGGGTTGTACCTGGCATGAGTTAGGCAGTCTGTGCCCAGTCCCAGCCCGCCCTCCCCCACAGGTGCACTAATTATCAATCTCGCCTCGAGGGTGTGCAGGATGGCTGTTGTGGGCGATGTCACACTTGTGCAGCAAGGGTTACTCGTCTGAGTCCGGGCTCTGAGGTTTAATGTTGGGCCGAATAGAGACAGACGTACTCTGTATCAGATCGGTCACGATCTTATTGAATTACGGAGCAGGCTCGAGGGGTCAAATGGCCTACTCCTGCTCTTATTTCTTATGTTCTTATGTTCTTATATATGTAGTAATACCCGTCTATGATATATATGGGCCAGAAGAAGGCTGCATTGACTATTCCATTATTAACAGTATTATTATCTAATCATTTCTTTATTAAAGAAACCTAAATGATCCATTGTGCGCAACACACTAAGGTTGGAAGGAAGCGGTGTGTTCAATATCGAACATAATATTGCCTGTTTTCACATCGACAGTATGGAAGTAGTAAGCAGGATGGTTAGACCCACCAACCCGCTCAAGGAAACATGTTTAGAAATAACTGTGGTTAGGAAAAAAGAACAAAGTTGGTCAAGGCCTGGCGAAGAAGATTTGGTGAACGAATGCCTCCATGAGTTGGTGAGGGACATGTGCAAAGCAGCATAGCGGGGCCCCTCGCAGGAGTCCCAATGCTGTGCCAGTACAGCAGCAACGTAAATGATTCAATGTTCCATCTGCAGCTTAACCATTCTGCTCCATCACAGGTGCTGCTGAATGTTGGCCATTGTACAAATGACCAGACTGCTCCTTCAGCTCACATCTTGGCAATGCCGCCATTCCTGTCCGTCTTAGGCAGTCCCCTGGAGTCGAGGATGACTTGCTTCCACACTAACATGAGTTCTCAGGTGGCTGATGAGACCAATGATCTACAGTCTCTGTCACAGGTGGGACAGATGGTGGTTGGAGGGATGGGTGGGTGGGGTGCTTGATTTGTTGTACCCTCCCTCCGCTGTTTGTACTTGGCTTCTGTGTGCTCCCGGTGAAGAGACTCGAAGTGTTTGGCGCCTTCCCGGATGCTTCTCATCCTCTGTGAGCGGTCTTGGGCCAGGGATTCCCAGGTGTCAGTGGGGATGTTGTACTTTATCAAAGAGGCTTTGAGGGTGTCCTTGAAGTGTTTCCTCTGCCCACCTGGGACTCGCTTGCCGTGTCGGACCTCTGAGCAGAGCACTTGTTTCGGGAGTCTCGTGAATGTTGCTACCAAGGCAGAAGAATGTTTGGTTGGTGCGTCATTTCCAACTCGCAGGGACCCAGCCTCCTGGGTCTCGTTTGGGTGGATGGCCAAGGGCCTCAGGCTTGCTTGGACCCCAAATTCCATAGGCGATGGGGGTTCGACAGGCCTCCCACGCTAACACCAACCAGCGATGTACACGGCCATTTGTGGCCATTGATTGTGGGGTTGCTGCCAGCCTCGGCTGGAGTTACGGTGGGAGGTCCCAAGAAGCAGCGTAGTGTTTCAGGGCGCGGCTATTCACCTTGAGTGGGAGTGGCCACATCATCAGTGTGGCTCAGAGGGTGATGCAGCTGTCACGCTGCGGATTCCAGCTCTTGATCGAGCCATCGAGGTCCCATTCCTTCCCTCTCCTGAGGAGACAGCCCCCCCAAAGTTAGTTCCTGTCTCTCAAAGGTAAACGCAGCCAAACTTGCTGTATATTAAATCACCTCGTGTCCCACATTCGAACCTACGTAAAGGTGAGGTGATTCGAAACTCGGCAGCCCATGTCCTAACTCGCACCAAGTCCCGCTCACCCATCACCCCCTGAGCTCGCTGACCTACATTGGCTCCCAGTTAAGCAACGCCTCGATTTCAAAATTCTCATCCTTGTTTACAAATCCCTCCATGACCTCGCCCCTCCCTAATCTCCTCCAGCCCCACAATCCCCCAAGATATCTGCGCTCCTCAAATTCTGCCCTCATGAGCATCCCTGATTATAATCGCTCAACCATTGGTGGCCGTGCCTTCAGCTGCCTGGGCCCTAAGCTCTGGAACTCCCTGCCTAAACCTCTCCACCTCTCTTCGCTCCTTTCAGCTCCTTTAAACCTACCTCTTTGACCAAGCTTTTGGTCATCTGCAGTAATTTCTTCTTATGTGGCTCGGTGTCAAATTTATTGTTTTGTCTTATAACACTGCTGTGAAGCACCTTGCGACATTTTACTATGTTAAAGGCGCTATATAAATACAAGTTGTTGTTGTTGTATCATTTGACCCTGCCTCATTACCGCCATAACATGACATTTCCATCGGCCCAGGATTCGCCACATTCCACACGGGATTTAACTGTTTCTATTGTGTCTGTAAGCACTCTAGCAATGACTCCACGAGGTAAGGTATTGCATTTGAACTGTTGTGACCTTAGTCTATTTATTGCAACTCCTGAATGAGGGGACAGTAAGGTGAGCTCCCTTTTATACTTGGTTACCTGCAGTGTGCAGGTGACCCCTAGGTCTCCACCAGTTGCACCCTCTGGTGGTACAGGCATAGTGTATACAGTGTGAAGATACATTCAATGGTCTTATGTAACTGTACATTGTGTGTACAGGGTATATACATACACAACAGTTTCTTCCTCTGCTCCTCGTGTTAATACTCAACACTGTTTCTAACCGGATATTTACCCAACTGTTTTGGTAAAGATGTCCACAGCTGCAGCTGGGCGTCCATTCTGATTCTGCGACACAGGAACAGGAGGAGGCCATTCAGCCTGCTCCGCCATTTTTGAGATCATGCTTGACCTGCACCTCAACTCCATTTTCCCGCCTTTGCTCCATATCCCTTGATATCTTCACCGAACAGAAATTTACCGATCTCAGTCTTGAAAGCTCCAATTGACCCCCAGCATCCACAGCCTTTTTGGAGGAGAGAGTCCCTGATTTCTATTACCCTTTGTGTGTGGAATTGCTTCCTGATTTCACTCCGGGATGGCCTAGCTAGAATAAGATTGCTGTTATACTTGTTCTACTGCTATAATTGTTCTCAGACAACAATGATCAGACTTTCCAAATCAACGACACACATTTCCTTATATCGCCCTGAGGTGTTCCAGTGATCTTCCCAGAGTGCTCACAGGGACGGAAACACACACACACACACACACACACACACACACACAGATAAGGAAACAATGGGATTGTTCCTCATATTTTGGTGGTTAAAAAATGAGTTCCATCTGGTTGGAGCAGGTGCACCTCACTGACCCATGAATGACCTGCCCTTAATGTGCTTCAAGCATTGAAAATCACTGATTAGATGATGGTATTTACATCTTGCAAACCATGCATGCATCCTGCCTGCTGTGTGTCACACACTCTGTAATCTCTGAGTTTTAAATTCATTTTTTGATAAGCAATCCGTTGGACATCAGGACCAGGACACATCTCCCTATCTTGCTTGCTCTCTCTCCTCTCCCCCCTCCTTCCTTCCCTCTGTCCTACCCTATCGCCCATCGCTCTCTCTCTACCTGACTGACTTTCTCTCTCTCTCTCTTTCCCTCTCTCTCGCTTTGAATTTTCTCGTAGCTGGTCTTGATCTCTCGTCAAAACATTGCTGTTAGTGCAAACCACATAGAAACATAGAACCATAGAAATTTACAGCGCAGAAGGAGGCCATTCCGGCCCATCGTGTACGCGCTGACTGACAAAGAGCCACATGGTCCTTGGTCAGCAACCTCAAAGGTCATATATAAACCTATGAACAATGAACAATGGCGGAAAGGCAAAGAGCACCCAGCCCAACCAATCCGCCTCACCACAACTGCGACACCCCTTATACTGAAACATTCTACACTCCACCCCAACTGGAGACATGTGATCTCCTGGGAGAGGCAAAAAAAAGATAAAAACCCAAACCAATTTAGGGAGAAAAAATCTGGGAAAATTTCTCTCCGACCCATCCAGGCGATCGAAACTAGTCCAGGAGATCACCCTGGCCGTATTCTATTGCTTTCAGTACATACCATTATATCTGCGTCGTCCAACAAAAGGTCATCCAGTCTAATCCCAATTACCAGCTCGAGGTCCGGAACCCCGCAGGTTACTGCACTTTAAATGTATGGGCATAAAAGGAATTTTCGCAACATTTCCTGCAAAGTTACAAAGGAAGAGCAGTGGTGGCTGGAGGAAGCTCCCAGCCCCGTCTCCATCTCTCCACCTGTATGTGTCTGTCTCTCTTTGTCTCTCTCAATCCTTCTCCATCTGTTTATCTTCCTCTCTCTCTCCATCTGCCCCGTCCCTTCATTTTTTCTTTCTCTCCCTCTTTTTCTTTGGTTTGTCTCTCAGTCTATTTTTCTGCGTCTCTTTCTCTGCCTGTTTCTGCATCTCTCTGTCGAGCTCTCCGTGACTATCCTGACTCTCCATGTCCCCGTTTAGTCCTTTTTCTGTCTCAGTCCATCTCTCTCTCTCACACCTTCTTCAGTCACTTTTTCCCTCCTTCACGCTGGAGTAGTATCTGCATTGTACAGTAAAATATAATAATCATAGAACCATGATTCAGTGATGGATGGTACGCAGTGTCTCGGGGTTCAATGGTGGATGGTCGACAGTGTCTCGCGGTTCAGTGGTCGATGGTAGGCAGTGTCTCGGGGTTCATTGATGGATGGTACACAGTGTCACGGGGTTCAGTGATGGATGGTAGACAGTGTCTCGGGATTCAGTGATAGATGGTACACAGTGTCTCGGGTTTCAGTGATGGATGGTAGACAGTGTCTCGGGGTTCAATGGTGGATGGTCGACAGTGTCTCGGGGTTCATTGATGGATGGTAGACAGTCTCTCGGGGTTCAGTGATTGATGGTAGAGAGTGTCTCGGGGTTCAGTGATGGATGGTAGACAGTGTCTCGGGATTCAGTGATCGATGGTAGGCAGCGTCTCGGGGTTCAGTTATGGATGGTAGACAGTGGCTCGGGGTTCAGTGATGGATGGTAGACAGAGTCTCGAGGTTCAGTGATGGATAGTAGACAGTGTCTCGGGGTTCAGTGATGGATGGTTGGCAGTGTCTCGGGGTTCAGTGATGGATGGTAGACAGTGTCTCGGGGTTCAGTGATGGATGGTAGACAGTGTCTCGGGGTTCAGCGATCGATGGCAGACAGTGTCTCGGGGTTCAGTGATGGATGGTAGACAGTGTGTCGGGGTTCAGTGATCGATGGCAGACAGTGTCTCGGGGTTCAGTGGTGGATGGTAGACAGTGTCTCGGGGTTCAGTGATGGATGGTAGACAGTGTCTCATGGTTCAGTGATGGATGGTACACAGTGTCTCGGGGTTCAGTGATGGATTGTAGGCAGGGTCTCGGGGTTCAGTGATGGATGGTACACAGTGTCTCGGGGTTCAGTGGTCGATTGTAGGCAGTGTCTCGGGGTTCAGTGATGGATGGTAGACAGTGTCTCGGGGTTCAGTGATGTATGGTACACAGTGTCTCGGGGTTCAGTGGTCGATGGTAGGCAGTGTCTCAGGGTTCAGTGATGGATGGTACACAGTGTCTCGGGGTTCAGCGATGGATGGTAGACAGTGTCTCGGGATTCAGTGATAGATGGCACACAGTGCCTCGGGGTTCAGTGATGGATGGTAGACAGTGTCTCCGGGTTCAGTGATGGATGGTAGACAGTGTCTCATGGTTCACTGATGGATGGTACACAGTGTCTCGGGGTTCAGTGATGGATTGTAAGCAGTGTCTCGGGGTTCAGTGATGGAAGGTACACAGTGCCTCGGGGTTCAGTGATGGATGGTAGACAGTGTCTCGGGGATCAATGGTGGATGGTCGACAGTGTCTCGGGGTTCAGTGATGGATGGCAGACAGTGTCTCGGGGTTTAGTGATTGATGGTAGACAGTGTCTCGGGGTTCAGTGATGGATGGTAGACAGTGTCTCGGGGTTCAGTGATGGATTGTAGGCAGTGTCTCGGGGTTCAGTGATGGATGGTACACAGTGTCACGGGGTTCAGTGATCGATGGTAGGCAGTGTCTCGGGGTTCAGTGTTGGATGGTTGACAGAGTCTCGATGTTCAGTGATGGATAGTAGACAGTGTCTCGGGGTTCAGTGATGGATGGTTGGCAGTGTCTTGGAGATCAGTGATGGATGGTAGACAGTGTCTCGGGATTCAGTGATGGATGGTAGACAGTGTCTCGGGGTTCAGCGATCGATGGCAGACAGTGTCTCGGGGTTCAGTGATGGATGGTAGACAGTGTCTCGGGGTTCCGTGATCGATGGCAGACAGTGCCTCGGGGTTCAGTGGTGGATGGTAGACAGTGTCTCGTGGTTCAGTGATGGATGGTACACAGTGTCTCAGGGTTCAGTGATGGATTGTAGGCAGTGTCTCGGGGTTCAGTGATGGATGGCACACAGTGTCTCGGGGTTCAGTGGTCGATGGTAGGCATTGTCTCGGGGTTCAGTGATGTATGGTAGGCAGCGTCTCGTGGTGCAGTGATGGATGGTAGACAGTGGCTCGGGGTTCAGTGATGGATGGTAGACAGAGTCTCAGGGTTCAGTGATGGATAGTAGACAGTGTCTCGGGGTTCAGTGATGGATGGTACACAGTGTCTCGGGGTTCAGTGATGGATTGTAGGCAGTGTCTCGGTGTTCATTGATGGATGGTACACAGTGTCTCGGGGTTCAGTGGTCGATGGTAGGCAGTGTCTCGGGGTTCAGTGATGGATGGTACACAGTGTCTCGGGGTTCAGTGATGGATGGTATACAGTGTCTCGGGATTCAGTGATAGATGGTACACAGTGTCTCGGGGTTCAGTGATGGATGGTAGACCGTGTCTCGGGGTTCAGTGATGGATGGTAGACAGTGTCTCGGGGTTCAGTGATGGATGGTAGACAGTGTCTCGGGGTTCAGTGATGGAAGGTGGACAGCGTCTCGTGGTTCAGTGTTGGATGGTACACAGTGTCTCGGGGTTCAGTGATGGATTGTAGGCAGTGTCTCGGGGTTCAGTGATGGATGGTACACAGTGTCTCGGGGTTCAGTGGTCGATGGTAGGCAGTGTCTCGGGGTTCATTGATGGATGGTAGACAGTGTCTCGGGGTTCAGTGATGGATGGTAGACAGTGTCTCGGGATTCAGTGATAGATGGTACACAGTGTCTCAGGTTTCAATGGTGGATGGTCGACAGTGTCTCGGGTTTCAGTGATGGATGGCAGACAGTGTCTCGGGATTCAGTGATTGATGGTCGACATTGTCTCGGGGTTCAGTGATGGATGGTAGACAGTGTCTCGGGGTTCAGTGATGGATGGTAGGCATCGTCACGGGGTTCAGTGATGGATGGTAGACAGTGGCTCGGGGTTCAGTGATGGAAGGTAGACAGAGTCTCGGGGTTCAGAGATGGATGGCAGACAGTGTCTCGGGGTTCAGTGATGGATGGTTGGCAGTGTCTCAGGGTTCAGTGATGGATGGTAGACAGTATCTCGCGGTTCTGTGATGGATGGTAGACAGTGTCTCGGGGTTCAGCGATCGACGGCAGACAGTGTCTCGTGGTTCAGTGATGGATGGTAGACAGTGTCTCGGGGTCCAGTGATCGATGGCAGACAATGTCTCGGGGTTCAGTGATGGATGGTAGACAGTATCTCGCGGTTCTGTGATGGATGGTAGACAGTGTCTCGGGGTTCAGCGATCGACGGCAGACAGTGTCTCGTGGTTCAGTGATGGATGGTAGACAGTGTCTCGGGGTCCAGTGATCGATGGCAGACAATGTCTCGGGGTTCAGTGATGGATGGTAGACAGTGTCTCGTGGTTCACTGATGGATGGTACACAGTGTCTCGGGATTCAGTGATGGATTGTAGGCAGTGTCTCGGGGTTCAGTGATGGATGGTACACATTGTCTCGGCGTTCAGTGGTCGATGGTAGGCAGTGTCTCGGGGTTCAGTGATGGACGGTAGACAGTTTCTCGGGGTTCAGTGATGGATGGTAGACAATGTCTAGGGGTTCAATGATCGATGGTCAACAGTGTCTCAGGGTTCAGTGATCAATGGTAGACAGTGTCTCGGGGTTCAGTGATGGATGGTAGACAATGTCTCGGGGTTCAATGATCGATGGTCGACAGTGTCTCAGGGTTCAGTGATCGATGGTGGACAGTGTCTCGGGGTTCAGTGATGGATGGTAGACAGTGTCTCGGGATTCAGTAATGGATGGTAGGCAGTGTCTCGGGGTGCAGTGATCGCTTGTAGACAGTGTCTCGGGGTTCAGTGATGGATGTTAGACAGTGTCTCGGGGTTCAGTGATGGATGCTGGACAGTGTCTCTGGGTTCAGTGATGGATGGTAGACAGTATCTCGGGGTTCAGTGCTTGATGGTAGACAGTATCTCGGGGTTCAGTGCTTGATGGTAGACCGTGTCTCGGGGTTCAGTGATGGATGGTAGGCAGTGTCTCAGGGTTCAGTGATCGATGGTGGACAATGTCTCGAGATTCAGTAATGGATGGTAGGCAGTGTCTCGGGGTGCAGTGATCGCTTGTAGACAGTGTGTCGGGGTTCAGTGATCGATGCTGGACAGTGTCTCTGGGTTCAGTGATGGATGGTAGACAGTATCTCGGGGTTCAGTGCTTGATGGTAGTCAGTATCTCGGGGTTCAGTGCTTGATGGTAGACCGTGTCTTGGGGTTCAATGATGGATGGTAGGCAGTGTCTCAGGGTTCAGTGATCGATGGTGGACAATGTCTTGGGATTCAGTAATGGATGGTAGGCAGTGTCTCGGGGTGCAGTGATCGCTTGTGGACAGTGTCTCGGGGTTCAGTGATCGATGGTGGACAGTGTCTCGGGGTTCAGTGATGGATGGTAGACAGTGCCTCGGGGTACAGTGATCGATGGTAGACAGTGCCTCGGGATTCAGTGATGGATGGTAGACAGTGTCTCGGGGTTCAGTGATCGATGGTGGACAATATCTCGGGGTTCAGTGATGGATGGTAGACAGTGCCTCGGGGTACAGTGATCGATGGTGGACAGTGTCTCGGGGTTCAGTGATCGATGGTGGACAGTGTCTCGGGGTTCAGTGATCGATGGTGGACAATATCTCGGGGTTCAGTGATGGATGGTCGACAGTGTCTCGGAGTTCAATGATCTACGGTGGACAGTGTCTCGGGGTTCAGTGATCGATGGTGGACAATGTCTCGGGGTTCAGTGATCGCTGGTGGACAGTGTCTCGGGGTTCAGTGATGGATGGTAAACAGTGTCTTGGGGTTCAGTGATTGATGGTAGGCAGTGTCTCAGGGTTCAGTGATGGAAGTTAGACAGTGTCTCGGGGTTCAGTGATTGATGGTAGACAGTGTTTCCGGGTTCAGTGATGGATGGTAGAGAGTGTCTCGGGGTTCAATGATCGATGGTCAACAGTGTCTCAGGGTTCAGTGAACGATGGTGGACAGTGTCTCGGGGTTCAGTGATGGATGGTAGACAGTGTCTCGGTGTTCAGTGATGTATGGTAGACAATGTCTAGCGGTTCAATGATCGATGGTCAACAGTGTCTCAGGGTTCAGTTATCAATGGTAGACAGTGTCTCGGGGTTCAGTGATGGATGGTAGACAATGTCTCGGGGTTCAGTGATCGATGGTGGACATTGTCTCGGGGTTCAGTGATGGATGGTAGACATTGTCTCGGGGTTCAATGATCGATGGTCGGCAGTGTCTCGGGGTTTAGTGATCGATTCTGGACAGTGTCTCGGGGTTGAGTGATCGATGGTAGATAGTGTCTCGGGGTTCAGTGATGGATGGTAGACAGTGTCTCTAGGTTCTGTGATGGATGGTAGGCAGTGTCTCTGGGTTCAGTGATGGATGGTAGACAGTGTCTCGGGGTTCAGTGCTGGATGGTAGACCGTGTCTCGGCGTTCAGCGATGAATTTTAGACAGTGTCTCGAGATTCAGTGATGGATGGTAGACAGTGTCTCGGGATTCAGTAATGGATGGTAGGCAGTGTCTCGGGGTGCAGTGATCGCTTGTAGACAGTGTCTCGGGGTTCAGTGATCGATGATGGACAGTGTCTCGGGGTTCAGTGATGGATGGTAGACAGTGTCTCGGGGTTCAGTGATGGATGGTAGACAGTGCATCGGGGTTCAGTGATGGATTGTAGGCAGTGTCTCGGTGTTCATTGATGGATGGTACACAGTGTCTCGGGGTTCAGTGGTCGATGGTAGGCAGTGTCTCGGGGTTCAGTGATGGATGGTACACAGTGTCTCGGGGTTCAGTGATGGATGGTAGACAGTGTCTCGGGATTCAGTGATAGATGGTACACAGTGTCTCGGGGTTCAGTGATGGATGGTAGACCGTGTCTCGGGGTTCAGTGATGGATGGTAGACAGTGTCTCGGGGTTCAGTGATGGATGGTAGACAGTGTCTCGGGGTTCAGTGATGGAAGGTGGACAGCGTCTCGTGGTTCAGTGTTGGATGGTACACAGTGTCTCGGGGTTCAGTGATGGATTGTAGGCAGTGTCTCGGGGTTCAGTGATGGATGGTACACAGTGTCTCGGGGTTCAGTGGTCGATGGTAGGCAGTGTCTCGGGGTTCATTGATGGATGGTAGACAGTGTCTCGGGGTTCAGTGATGGATGGTAGACAGTGTCTCGGGATTCAGTGATAGATGGTACACAGTGTCTCAGGTTTCAATGGTGGATGGTCGACAGTGTCTCGGGTTTCAGTGATGGATGGCAGACAGTGTCTCGGGATTCAGTGATTGATGGTCGACATTGTCTCGGGGTTCAGTGATGGATGGTAGACAGTGTCTCGGGGTTCAGTGATGGATGGTAGGCATCGTCACGGGGTTCAGTGATGGATGGTAGACAGTGGCTCGGGGTTCAGTGATGGAAGGTAGACAGAGTCTCGGGGTTCAGAGATGGATGGCAGACAGTGTCTCGGGGTTCAGTGATGGATGGTTGGCAGTGTCTCAGGGTTCAGTGATGGATGGTAGACAGTATCTCGCGGTTCTGTGATGGATGGTAGACAGTGTCTCGGGGTTCAGCGATCGACGGCAGACAGTGTCTCGTGGTTCAGTGATGGATGGTAGACAGTGTCTCGGGGTCCAGTGATCGATGGCAGACAATGTCTCGGGGTTCAGTGATGGATGGTAGACAGTGTCTCGTGGTTCACTGATGGATGGTACACAGTGTCTCGGGATTCAGTGATGGATTGTAGGCAGTGTCTCGGGGTTCAGTGATGGATGGTACACAGTGTCTCGGCGTTCAGTGGTCGATGGTAGGCAGTGTCTCGGGGTTCAGTGATGGACGGTAGACAGTTTCTCGGGGTTCAGTGATGGATGGTAGACAATGTCTAGGGGTTCAATGATCGATGGTCAACAGTGTCTCAGGGTTCAGTGATCAATGGTAGACAGTGTCTCGGGGTTCAGTGATGGATGGTAGACAATGTCTCGGGGTTCAATGATCGATGGTCGACAGTGTCTCAGGGTTCAGTGATCGATGGTGGACAGTGTCTCGGGGTTCAGTGATGGATGGTAGACAGTGTCTCGGGATTCAGTAATGGATGGTAGGCAGTGTCTCGGGGTGCAGTGATCGCTTGTAGACAGTGTCTCGGGGTTCAGTGATGGATGTTAGACAGTGTCTCGGGGTTCAGTGATGGATGCTGGACAGTGTCTCTGGGTTCAGTGATGGATGGTAGACAGTATCTCGGGGTTCAGTGCTTGATGATAGACAGTATCTCGGGGTTCAGTGCTTGATGGTAGACCGTGTCTCGGGGTTCAGTGATGGATGGTAGGCAGTGTCTCAGGGTTCAGTGATCGATGGTGGACAATGTCTCGGGATTCAGTAATGGATGGTAGGCAGTGTCTCGGGGTGCAGTGATCGCTTGTAGACAGTGTCTCGGGGTTCAGTGATCGATGCTGGACAGTGTCTCTGGGTTCAGTGATGGATGGTAGACAGTATCTCGGGGTTCAGTGCTTGATGGTAGACCGTGTCTTGGGGTTCAGTGATGGATGGTAGGCAGTGTCTCAGGGTTCAGTGATCGATGGTGGACAATGTCTTGGGATTCAGTAATGGATGGTAGGCAGTGTCTCGGGGTGCAGTGATCGCTTGTGGACAGTGTCTCGGGGTTCAGTGATGGATGGTAGACAGTGCCTCGGGGTACAGTGATCGATGGTAGACAGTGCCTCGGGATTCAGTGATGGATGGTAGACAGTGTCTCGGGGTTCAGTGATCGATGGTGGACAATATCTCGGGGTTCAGTGATGGATGGTAGACAGTGCCTCGGGGTACAGTGATCGATGGTGGACAGTGTCTCGGGGTTCAGTGATCGATGGTGGACAGTGTCTCGGGGTTCAGTGATCGATGGTGGACAATATCTCGGGGTTCAGTGATGGATGGTCGACAGTGTCTCGGAGTTCAATGATCTACGGTGGACAGTGTCTCGGGGTTCAGTGATCGATGGTGGACAATGTCTCGGGGTTCAGTGATCGCTGGTGGACAGTGTCTCGGGGTTCAGTGATGGATGGTAAACAGTGTCTTGGGGTTCAGTGATTGATAGTAGGCAGTGTCTCAGGGTTCAGTGATGGAAGTTAGACAGTGTCTCGGGGTTCAGTGATTGATGGTAGACAGTGTTTCCGGGTTCAGTGATGGATGGTAGAGAGTGTCTCGGGGTTCAATGATCGATGGTCAACAGTGTCTCAGGGTTCAGTGAACGATGGTGGACAGTGTCTCGGGGTTCAGTGATGGATGGTAGACAGTGTCTCGGTGTTCAGTGATGGATGGTAGACAATGTCTAGCGGTTCAATGATCGATGGTCAACAGTGTCTCAGGGTTCAGTTATCAATGGTAGACAGTGTCTCGGGGTTCAGTGATGGATGGTAGACAATGTCTCGGGGTTCAGTGATCGATGGTGGACATTGTCTCGGGGTTCAGTGATGGATGGTAGACATTGTCTCGGGGTTCAATGATCGATGGTCGGCAGTGTCTCGGGGTTTAGTGATCGATTCTGGACAGTGTCTCGGGGTTGAGTGATCGATGGTAGATAGTGTCTCGGGGTTCAGTGATGGATGGTAGACAGTGTCTCTAGGTTCTGTGATGGATGGTAGGCAGTGTCTCTGGGTTCAGTGATGGATGGTAGACAGTGTCTCGGGGTTCAGTGCTGGATGGTAGACCGTGTCTCGGCGTTCAGCGATGAATTTTAGACAGTTTCTCGAGATTCAGTGATGGATGGTAGACAGTGTCTCGGGATTCAGTAATGGATGGTAGGCAGTGTCTCGGGGTGCAGTGATCGCTTGTAGACAGTGTCTCGGGGTTCAGTGATCGATGATGGACAGTGTCTCGGGGTTCAGTGATGGATGGTACACAGTGTCTCGGCGTTCAGTGGTCGATGGTAGGCAGTGTCTCGGGGTTCAGTGATGGACGGTAGACAGTTTCTCGGGGTTCAGTGATGGATGGTAGACAATGTCTAGGGGTTCAATGATCGATGGTCAACAGTGTCTCAGGGTTCAGTGATCAATGGTAGACAGTGTCTCGGGGTTCAGTGATGGATGGTAGACAATGTCTCGGGGTTCAATGATCGATGGTCGACAGTGTCTCAGGGTTCAGTGATCGATGGTGGACAGTGTCTCGGGGTTCAGTGATGGATGGTAGACAGTGTCTCGGGATTCAGTAATGGATGGTAGGCAGTGTCTCGGGGTGCAGTGATCGCTTGTAGACAGTGTCTCGGGGTTCAGTGATGGATGTTAGACAGTGTCTCGGGGTTCAGTGATGGATGCTGGACAGTGTCTCTGGGTTCAGTGATGGATGGTAGACAGTATCTCGGGGTTCAGTGCTTGATGGTAGACAGTATCTCGGGGTTCAGTGCTTGATGGTAGACCGTGTCTCGGGGTTCAGTGATGGATGGTAGGCAGTGTCTCAGGGTTCAGTGATCGATGGTGGACAATGTCTCGGGATTCAATAATGGATGGTAGGCAGTGTCTCGGGGTGCAGTGATCGCTTGTAGACAGTGTGTCGGGGTTCAGTGATCGATGCTGGACAGTGTCTCTGGGTTCAGTGATGGATGGTAGACAGTATCTCGGGGTTCAGTGCTTGATGGTAGTCAGTATCTCGGGGTTCAGTGCTTGATGGTAGACCGTGTCTTGGGGTTCAGTGGTGGATGGTAGGCAGTGTCTCAGGGTTCAGTGATCGATGGTGGACAATGTCTTGGGATTCAGTAATGGATGGTAGGCAGTGTCTCGGGGTGCAGTGATCGCTTGTCGACAGTGTCTCGGGGTTCAGTGATCGATGGTGGACAGTGTCTCGGGGTTCAGTGATGGATGGTAGACAGTGCCTCGGGGTACAGTGATCGATGGTAGACAGTGCCTCGGGATTCAGTGATGGATGGTAGACAGTGTCTCGGGGTTCAGTGATCGATGGTGGACAATATCTCGGGGTTCAGTGATGGATGGTAGACAGTGCCTCGGGGTACAGTGATCGATGGTGGACAGTGTCTCGGGGTTCAGTGATCGATGGTGGACAGTGTCTCGGGGTTCAGTGATCGATGGTGGACAATATCTCGGGGTTCAGTGATGGATGGTCGACAGTGTCTCGGAGTTCAATGATCTACGGTGGACAGTGTCTCGGGGTTCAGTGATCGATGGTGGACAATGTCTCGGGGTTCAGTGATCGCTGGTGGACAGTGTCTCGGGGTTCAGTGATGGATGGTAAACAGTGTCTTGGGGTTCAGTGATTGATGGTAGGCAGTGTCTCAGGGTTCAGTGATGGAAGTTAGACAGTGTCTCGGGGTTCAGTGATTGATGGTAGACAGTGTTTCCGGGTTCAGTGATGGATGGTAGAGAGTGTCTCGGGGTTCAATGATCGATGGTCAACAGTGTCTCGGGGTTCAGTGATCGATGGTGGACAATGTCTCGGGGTTCAGTGATCGCTGGTGGACAGTGTCTCGGGGTTCAGTGATGGATGGTAGACAGTGTCTCGGTGTTCAGTGATGGATGGCAGACAATGTCTAGCGGTTCAATGATCGATGGTCAACAGTGTCTCAGGGTTCAGTTATCAATGGTAGACAGTGTCTCGGGGTTCAGTGATGGATGGTAGACAATGTCTCGGGGTTCAGTGATCGATGGTGGACATTGTCTCGGGGTTCAGTGATGGATGGTAGACATTGTCTCGGGGTTCAATGATCGATGGTCGGCAGTGTCTCGGGGTTTAGTGATCGATTCTGGACAGTGTCTCGGGGTTGAGTGATCGATGGTAGATAGTGTCTCGGGGTTCAGTGATGGATGGTAGACAGTGTCTCTAGGTTCTGTGATGGATGGTAGGCAGTGTCTCTGGGTTCAGTGATGGATGGTAGACAGTGTCTCGGGGTTCAGTGCTGGATGGTAGACCGTGTCTCGGCGTTCAGCGATGAATTTTAGACAGTGTCTCGAGATTCAGTGATGGATGGTAGACAGTGTCTCGGGATTCAGTAATGGATGGTAGGCAGTGTCTCGGGGTGCAGTGATCGCTTGTAGACAGTGTCTCGGGGTTCAGTGATCGATGATGGACAGTGTCTCGGGGTTCAGTGATGGATGGTAGACAGTGCATCGGGGTACAGTGATCGATGGTAGACAGTGCCTCGGGGTTCAGTGATTGATGGTAGATAGTGTCTCGGGGTTCAGTGATCGATGGTGGACAATATCTCGGGGTTCAGTGATCGCTGGTGGACAGTGTCTCGGGGTTCAGTGATTGATGGTAGGCAGTGTCTCAGGGTTCAGTGATGGAAGTTATACAGTGTCTCGGGGTTCAGTGATGGATGGTAGACCGTGTCTCGGGGTTCAGTGATGGATTGTAGAGAGTGTCTCGGGGTTCAATGATCGATGGTCAACAGTGTCTCAGGGTTCAGTGAACGATGGTGGACAGTGTCTCGGGGTTCAGTGATGGATGGTAGACAGTGTCTCGGTGTTCAGTGATGGATGGTAGACAATGTCTAGCGGTTCAATGATCGATGGTCAACAGTGTCTCAGGGTTCAGTTATCAATGGTAGACAGTGTCTCGGGGTTCAGTGATGGATGGTAGACAATGTCTCGGGGTTCAGTGATCGATGGTGGACATTGTCTCGGGGTTCAGTGATGGATGGTAGACATTGTCTCGGGGTTCAATGATCGATGGTCGGCAGTGTCTCGGGGTTTAGTGATCGATTCTGGACAGTGTCTCGGGGTTGAGTGATCGATGGTAGATAGTGTCTCGGGGTTCAGTGATGGATGGTAGACAGTGTCTCTAGGTTCTGTGATGGATGGTAGGCAGTGTCTCTGGGTTCAGTGATGGATGGTAGACAGTGTCTCGGGGTTCAGTGCTGGATGGTAGACCGTGTCTCGGCGTTCAGCGATGAATTTTAGACAGTTTCTCGAGATTCAGTGATGGATGGTAGACAGTGTCTCGGGATTCAGTAATGGATGGTAGGCAGTGTCTCGGGGTGCAGTGATCGCTTGTAGACAGTGTCTCGGGGTTCAGTGATCGATGATGGACAGTGTCTCGGGGTTCAGTGATGGATGGTAGACAGTGCATCGGGGTACAGTGATCGATGGTAGACAGTGCCTCGGGGTTCAGTGATTGATGGTAGATAGTGTCTCGGGGTTCAGTGATCGATGGTGGACAATATCTCGGGGTTCAGTGATCGCTGGTGGACAGTGTCTCGGGGTTCAGTGATTGATGGTAGGCAGTGTCTCAGGGTTCAGTGATGGAAGTTATACAGTGTCTCGGGGTTCAGTGATGGATGGTAGACCGTGTCTCGGGGTTCAGTGATTGATGGTAGACAGTGTCTCGCGGTTCAGTGATGGATGGTAGACAATGTCTAGGGGTTCAATGATCGATGGTCAACAGTGTCTCAGGGTTCAGTGATCAATGGTAGACAGTGTCTCGGGGTTCAGTGATGGATGGTAGACAATGTCTCGGGGTTCAATGATCGATGGTCGACAGTGTCTCAGGGTTCAGTGATCGATGGTGGACAGTGTCTCGGGGTTCAGTGATGGATGGTAGTCAGTGTCTCGTGATTCGGTAATGGATGGTAGGCAGTGTCTCGGGGTGCAGTGATCGCTTGTAGACAGTGTCTCGGGGTTCAGTGATGGATGTTAGACAGTGTCTCGGGGTTCAGTGATGGATGCTGGACAGTGTCTCTGGGTTCAGTGATGGATGGTAGACAGTATATCGGGGTTCAGTGCTTGATGGTAGACAGTATCTCGGGGTTCAGTGCTTGATGGTAGACAGTGTCTCGGGGTTCAGTGATGGATGGTAGGCAGTGTCTCGGGGTTCAGTGATTGATGGTAGGCAGTGTCTCAGGGTTCAGTGATGGAAGTTAGACAGAGTCTCGGGGTTCAGTGATTGATGGTAGACAGTGTCTCGGGGTTCAGTGATGGATGGTAGACAGTGTCTCGGGGTTCAATGATCGATGGTCAACAGTGTCTCAGGGTTCAGTGAACGATGGTGGACAGTGTCTCTGGATTCAGTGATGGATGGTAGACTGTGTCTCGGGGTTCAGTGCTGGATGGTAGACCGTGTCTCGGCGTTCAGCGATGAATTTTAGACAGTGTCTCGAGATTCAGTGATGGATGGTAGACAGTGTCTCAGGGTTCAGTGATGGATGGTAGACAGTGTCTCGGGATTCAGTAATGGATGGTAGGCAGTGTCCCGGGGTGCAGTGATCGCTTGTAGACAGTGTCTCGGGGTTCAGTGATGGACGGTAGACAGTTTCTCGGGGTTCAGTGATGGATGGTAGACAATGTCTAGGGGTTCAATGATCGATGGTCAACAGTGTCTCAGGGTTCAGTGATCAATGGTAGACAGTGTCTCGGGGTTCAGTGATGGATGGTAGACAATGTCTCGGGGTTCAATGATCGATGGTCGACAGTGTCTCAGGGTTCAGTGATCGATGGTGGACAGTGTCTCGGGGTTCAGTGATGGATGGTAGACAGTGTCTCGGGATTCAGTAATGGATGGTAGACAGTGTCTCGGGGTGCAGTGATCGCTTGTAGACAGTGTCTCGGGGTTCAGTGATGGATGTTAGACAGTGTCTCGGGGTTCAGTGATGGATGCTGGACAGTGTCTCTGGGTTCAGTGATGGATGGTAGACAGTATCTCGGGGTTCAGTGCTTGATGGTAGACAGTATCTCGGGGTTCAGTGCTTGATGGTAGACCGTGTCTCGGGGTTCAGTGATGGATGGTAGGCAGTGTCTCAGGGTTCAGTGATCGATGGTGGACAATGTCTCGGGATTCAGTAATGGATGGTAGGCAGTGTCTCGGGGTGCAGTGATCGCTTGTAGACAGTGTCTCGGGGTTCAGTGATCGATGCTGGACAGTGCCTCTGGGTTCAGTGATGGATGGTAGACAGTATCTCGGGGTTCAGTGCTTGATGGTAGTCAGTATCTCGGGGTTCAGTGCTTGATGGTAGACCGTGTCTTGGGGTTCAGTGATGGATGGTAGGCAGTGTCTCAGGGTTCAGTGATCGATGGTGGACAATGTCTTGGGATTCAGTAATGAATGGTAGGCAGTGTCTCGGGGTGCAGTGATCGCTTGTAGACAGTGTCTCGGGGTTCAGTGATCGATGGTGGACAGTGTCTCGGGGTTCAGTGATGGATGGTAGACAGTGCCTCGGGGTACAGTGATCGATGGTGGACAGTGTCTCGGGGTTCAGTGATCGATGGTGGACAGTGTCTCGGGGTTCAGTGATCGATGGTGGACAATATCTCGGGGTTCAGTGATGGATGGTCGACAGTGTCTCGGAGTTCAATGATCTACGGTGGACAGTGTCTCGGGGTTCAGTGATCGATGGTGGACAATGTCTCGGGGTTCAGTGATCGCTGGTGGACAGTGTCTCGGGGTTCAGTGATGGATGGTAAACAGTGTCTCGGGGTTCAGTGATTGATGGTAGGCAGTGTCTCAGGGTTCAGTGATGGAAGTTAGACAGTGTCTCGGGGTTCAGTGATTGATGGTAGACAGTGTTTCGGGGTTCAGTGATGGATGGTAGACAGTGTCTCGGGGTTCAATGATCGATGGTCAACAGTGTCTCAGGGTTCAGTGAACGATGGTGGACAGTGTCTCGGGGTTCAGTGATGGATGGTAGACAGTGTCTCGGTGTTCAGTGATGGATGGTAGAGAGTGTCTCGGGGTTCAGTGATGGATGGTAGACAGTGTCTCGGGATTCAGTGATCGATGGTAGGCAGCGTCTCGGGGTTCAGTTATGGATGGTAGACAGTGGCTCGGGGTTCAGTGATGGATGGTAGACAGTGTCTCGGGGTTCAGTGATGGATGGTAGACAGTGTCTCGGGGTTCAGCGATCGATGGCAGACAGTGTCTCGGGGTTCAGTGATGGATGGTAGACAGTGTGTCGGGGTTCAGTGATCGATGGCAGACAGTGTCTCGGGGTTCAGTGGTGGATGGTAGACAGTGTCTCGGGGTTCAGTGATGGATGGTAGACAGTGTCTCATGGTTCAGTGATGGATGGTACACAGTGTCTCGGGGTTCAGTGATGGATTGTAGGCAGTGTCTCGGGGTTCAGTGATGGATGGTACACAGTGTCTCGGGGTTCAGTGGTCGATTGTAGGCAGTGTCTCGGGGTTCAGTGATGGATGGTAGACAGTGTCTCGGGGTTCAGTGATGTATGGTACACAGTGTCTCGGGGTTCAGTGGTCGATGGTAGGCAGTGTCTCAGGGTTCAGTGATGGATGGTACACAGTGTCTCGGGTTTCAGCGATGGATGGTAGACAGTGTCTCGGGATTCAGTGATAGATGGTACACAGTGTCTCGGGGTTCAGTGATGGATGGTAGACAGTGTCTCCGGGTTCAGTGATGGATGGTAGACAGTGTCTCATGGTTCACTGATGGATGGTACACAGTGTCTCGGGGTTCAGTGATGGATTGTAAGCAGTGTCTCGGGGTTCAGTGATGGAAGGTACACAGTGCCTCGGGGTTCAGTGATGGATGGTAGACAGTGTCTCGGGGATCAATGGTGGATGGTCGACAGTGTCTCGGGGTTCAGTGATGGATGGCAGACAGTGTCTCGGGGTTCAGTGATTGATGGTAGACAGTGTCTCGGGGTTCAGTGATGGATGGTAGACAGTATCTCGGGGTTCAGTGATGGATGGTAGACAGTGTCTCGGGGTTCAGTGGTGGATGGTAGACATTGTCTCGGGTTTAGTGATGGATGGTAGACAGTGTCTCGTGGTTCAGTGATGGATGGTACACAGTGTCTCGGGGTTCAGTGATGGATTGTAGGCAGTGTCTCGGGGTTCAGTGATGGATGGTACACAGTGTCACGGGGTTCAGTGATCGATGGTAGGCAGTGTCTCGGGGTTCAGTGTTGGATGGTTGACAGAGTCTCGATGTTCAGTGATGGATAGTAGACAGTGTCTCGGGGTTCAGTGATGGATGGTTGGCAGTGTCTTGGAGATCAGTGATGGATGGTAGACAGTGTCTCGGGATTCAGTGATGGATGGTAGACAGTGTCTCGGGGTTCAGCGATCGATGGCAGACAGTGTCTCGGGGTTCAGTGATGGATGGTAGACAGTGTCTCGGGGTTCCGTGATCGATGGCAGACAGTGCCTCGGGGTTCAGTGGTGGATGGTAGACAGTGTCTCGTGGTTCAGTGATGGATGGTACACAGTGTCTCGGGGTTCAGTGATGGATTGTAGGCAGTGTCTCGGGGTTCAGTGATGGATGGCACACAGTGTCTCGGGGTTCAGTGGTCGATGGTAGGCATTGTCTCGGGGTTCAGTGATGGATGGTAGACAGTGTCTCGGGGTTCAGTGATGGATGGTACACAGTGTCTCGGGGTTCAGTGGTCGATGGTAGGCAGTGTCTCGGGGTTCAGTGATGGATGGTACACAATGTCTCGGGGTTCAGTGATGGATGGTAGACAGTGTCTCGGGATTCAGTGATAGATGGTACACAGTGTCTCGGGGTTCAGTGATGGATGGTAGAGAATGTCTCGGGATTCAGTGATGGATGGTAGACAGTGTCTCGGGGTTCAGTAATGGATGGTAGACAGCGTCTCGTGGTTCAGTGTTGGATGGTACACAGTGTCTCGAGGTTCAGTGATGGATTGTAGACAGTGTCTCGGGATTCAGTGATAGATGGTACACAGTGTCTCGGGGTTCAGTGATGGATGGTAGACAGTGTCTCGGGGTTCAGTGATAGATGGTACACAGTGTCGCGGGGTTCAGTGATGGATGGTAGAGAATGTCTCGGGATTCAGTGATGGATGGTAGACAGTGTCTCGGGGTTCAGTGATGGATGGTACACAGTGTCTCGGGGTTCAGTGATGGATGGTAGACAGCGTCTCGGGATTCAGTGATAGATGGTACACAGTGTCTCGGGGTTCAGAAATGGATGGTAGACAGTGTCTCGGGGTTCAGTGATGGATGGTACACAGTGTCTCGGGGTTCAGTGGTCAATGGTAGGCAGTGTCTCGGGGTTCATTGATGGATGGTAGACAGTGTCTCGGGGTTCAGTGATGGATGGTAGGCAGCGTCTCGGGGTGCAGTGATGGATGGTAGACAGTGGCTCGGGGTTCAGTGATGGATGGTAGACAGAGTCTCAGGGTTCAGTGATGGATAGTAGACAGTGTCTCGGGGTTCAGTGATGGATGGTTGGCAGTGTCTCGGTGTTCAGTGATGGATGGTAGACAGTGTCTCGGGGTTCAGTGATGGATGGTAGACAGTGTCTCGGGGTTCAGCGATCGATGGCAGACAGTGTGTCGGGGTTCAGTGATCGATGGCAGACAGTGTCTCGGGGTTCAGTGGTGGATGGTAGACAGTGTCTCGGGGTTAAGTGATGGATGTTAGACAGCGTCTCGTGGTTCAGTGATGGATGGTACACAGTGTCTCGGGGTTCAGTGATTGATGGTAGACAGTGTTTCCGGGTTCAGTGATGGATGGTAGAGAGTGTCTCGGGGTTCAATGATCGATGGTCAACAGTGTCTCGGGGTTCAGTGATCGATGGTGGACAATGTCTCGGGGTTCAGTGATCGCTGGTGGACAGTGTCTCGGGGTTCAGTGATGGATGGTAGACAGTGTCTCGGTGTTCAGTGATGGATGGCAGACAATGTCTAGCGGTTCAATGATCGATGGTCAACAGTGTCTCAGGGTTCAGTTATCAATGGTAGACAGTGTCTCGGGGTTCAGTGATGGATGGTAGACAATGTCTCGGGGTTCAGTGATCGATGGTGGACATTGTCTCGGGGTTCAGTGATGGATGGTAGACATTGTCTCGGGGTTCAATGATCGATGGTCGGCAGTGTCTCGGGGTTTAGTGATCGATTCTGGACAGTGTCTCGGGGTTGAGTGATCGATGGTAGATAGTGTCTCGGGGTTCAGTGATGGATGGTAGACAGTGTCTCTAGGTTCTGTGATGGATGGTAGGCAGTGTCTCTGGGTTCAGTGATGGATGGTAGACAGTGTCTCGGGGTTCAGTGCTGGATGGTAGACCGTGTCTCGGCGTTCAGCGATGAATTTTAGACAGTGTCTCGAGATTCAGTGATGGATGGTAGACAGTGTCTCGGGATTCAGTAATGGATGGTAGGCAGTGTCTCGGGGTGCAGTGATCGCTTGTAGACAGTGTCTCGGGGTTCAGTGATCGATGATGGACAGTGTCTCGGGGTTCAGTGATGGATGGTAGACAGTGCATCGGGGTACAGTGATCGATGGTAGACAGTGCCTCGGGGTTCAGTGATTGATGGTAGATAGTGTCTCGGGGTTCAGTGATCGATGGTGGACAATATCTCGGGGTTCAGTGATCGCTGGTGGACAGTGTCTCGGGGTTCAGTGATTGATGGTAGGCAGTGTCTCAGGGTTCAGTGATGGACGTTATACAGTGTCTCGGGGTTCAGTGATGGATGGTAGACCGTGTCTCGGGGTTCAGTGATGGATTGTAGAGAGTGTCTCGGGGTTCAATGATCGATGGTCAACAGTGTCTCAGGGTTCAGTGAACGATGGTGGACAGTGTCTCGGGGTTCAGTGATGGATGGTAGACAGTGTCTCGGTGTTCAGTGATGGATGGTAGACAATGTCTAGCGGTTCAATGATCGATGGTCAACAGTGTCTCAGGGTTCAGTTATCAATGGTAGACAGTGTCTCGGGGTTCAGTGATGGATGGTAGACAATGTCTCGGGGTTCAGTGATCGATGGTGGACATTGTCTCGGGGTTCAGTGATGGATGGTAGACATTGTCTCGGGGTTCAATGATCGATGGTCGGCAGTGTCTCGGGGTTTAGTGATCGATTCTGGACAGTGTCTCGGGGTTGAGTGATCGATGGTAGATAGTGTCTCGGGGTTCAGTGATGGATGGTAGACAGTGTCTCTAGGTTCTGTGATGGATGGTAGGCAGTGTCTCTGGGTTCAGTGATGGATGGTAGACAGTGTCTCGGGGTTCAGTGCTGGATGGTAGACCGTGTCTCGGCGTTCAGCGATGAATTTTAGACAGTTTCTCGAGATTCAGTGATGGATGGTAGACAGTGTCTCGGGATTCAGTAATGGATGGTAGGCAGTGTCTCGGGGTGCAGTGATCGCTTGTAGACAGTGTCTCGGGGTTCAGTGATCGATGATGGACAGTGTCTCGGGGTTCAGTGATGGATGGTAGACAGTGCATCGGGGTACAGTGATCGATGGTAGACAGTGCCTCGGGGTTCAGTGATTGATGGTAGATAGTGTCTCGGGGTTCAGTGATCGATGGTGGACAATATCTCGGGGTTCAGTGATCGCTGGTGGACAGTGTCTCGGGGTTCAGTGATTGATGGTAGGCAGTGTCTCAGGGTTCAGTGATGGAAGTTATACAGTGTCTCGGGGTTCAGTGATGGATGGTAGACCGTGTCTCGGGGTTCAGTGATTGATGGTAGACAGTGTCTCGCGGTTCAGTGATGGATGGTAGACAATGTCTAGGGGTTCAATGATCGATGGTCAACAGTGTCTCAGGGTTCAGTGATCAATGGTAGACAGTGTCTCGGGGTTCAGTGATGGATGGTAGACAATGTCTCGGGGTTCAATGATCGATGGTCGACAGTGTCTCAGGGTTCAGTGATCGATGGTGGACTGTGTCTCGGGGTTCAGTGATGGATGGTAGTCAGTGTCTCGTGATTCGGTAATGGATGGTAGGCAGTGTCTCGGGGTGCAGTGATCGCTTGTAGACAGTGTCTCGGGGTTCAGTGATGGATGTTAGACAGTGTCTCGGGGTTCAGTGATGGATGCTGGACAGTGTCTCTGGGTTCAGTGATGGATGGTAGACAGTATATCGGGGTTCAGTGCTTGATGGTAGACAGTATCTCGGGGTTCAGTGCTTGATGGTAGACAGTGTCTCGGGGTTCAGTGATGGATGGTAGGCAGTGTCTCGGGGTTCAGTGATTGATGGTAGGCAGTGTCTCAGGGTTCAGTGATGGAAGTTAGACAGAGTCTCGGGGTTCAGTGATTGATGGTAGACAGTGTCTCGGGGTTCAGTGATGGATGGTAGACAGTGTCTCGGGGTTCAATGATCGATGGTCAACAGTGTCTCAGGGTTCAGTGAACGATGGTGGACAGTGTCTCTGGATTCAGTGATGGATGGTAGACTGTGTCTCGGGGTTCAGTGCTGGATGGTAGACCGTGTCTCGGCGTTCAGCGATGAATTTTAGACAGTGTCTCGAGATTCAGTGATGGATGGTAGACAGTGTCTCAGGGTTCAGTGATGGATGGTAGACAGTGTCTCGGGATTCAGTAATGGATGGTAGGCAGTGTCCCGGGGTGCAGTGATCGCTTGTAGACAGTGTCTCGGGGTTCAGTGATGGACGGTAGACAGTTTCTCGGGGTTCAGTGATGGATGGTAGACAATGTCTAGGGGTTCAATGATCGATGGTCAACAGTGTCTCAGGGTTCAGTGATCAATGGTAGACAGTGTCTCGGGGTTCAGTGATGGATGGTAGACAATGTCTCGGAGTTCAATGATCGATGGTCGACAGTGTCTCAGGGTTCAGTGATCGATGGTGGACAGTGTCTCGGGGTTCAGTGATGGATGGTAGACAGTGTCTCGGGATTCAGTAATGGATGGTAGACAGTGTCTCGGGGTGCAGTGATCGCTTGTAGACAGTGTCTCGGGGTTCAGTGATGGATGTTAGACAGTGTCTCGGGGTTCAGTGATGGATGCTGGACAGTGTCTCTGGGTTCAGTGATGGATGGTAGACAGTATCTCGGGGTTCAGTGCTTGATGGTAGACAGTATCTCGGGGTTCAGTGCTTGATGGTAGACCGTGTCTCGGGGTTCAGTGATGGATGGTAGGCAGTGTCTCAGGGTTCAGTGATCGATGGTGGACAATGTCTCGGGATTCAGTAATGGATGGTAGGCAGTGTCTCGGGGTGCAGTGATCGCTTGTAGACAGTGTCTCGGGGTTCAGTGATCGATGCTGGACAGTGCCTCTGGGTTCAGTGATGGATGGTAGACAGTATCTCGGGGTTCAGTGCTTGATGGTAGTCAGTATCTCGGGGTTCAGTGCTTGATGGTAGACCGTGTCTTGGGGTTCAGTGATGGATGGTAGGCAGTGTCTCAGGGTTCAGTGATCGATGGTGGACAATGTCTTGGGATTCAGTAATGAATGGTAGGCAGTGTCTCGGGGTGCAGTGATCGCTTGTAGACAGTGTCTCGGGGTTCAGTGATCGATGGTGGACAGTGTCTCGGGGTTCAGTGATGGATGGTAGACAGTGCCTCGGGGTACAGTGATCGATGTTGGACAGTGTCTCGGGGTTCAGTGATCGATGGTGGACAGTGTCTCGGGGTTCAGTGATCGATGGTGGACAATATCTCGGGGTTCAGTGATGGATGGTCGACAGTGTCTCGGAGTTCAATGATCTACGGTGGACAGTGTCTCGGGGTTCAGTGATCGATGGTGGACAATGTCTCGGGGTTCAGTGATCGCTGGTGGACAGTGTCTCGGGGTTCAGTGATGGATGGTAAACAGTGTCTCGGGGTTCAGTGATTGATGGTAGGCAGTGTCTCAGGGTTCAGTGATGGAAGTTAGACAGTGTCTCGGGGTTCAGTGATTGATGGTAGACAGTGTTTCGGGGTTCAGTGATGGATGGTAGACAGTGTCTCGGGGTTCAATGATCGATGGTCAACAGTGTCTCAGGGTTCAGTGAACGATGGTGGACAGTGTCTCGGGGTTCAGTGATGGATGGTAGACAGTGTCTCGGTGTTCAGTGATGGATGGTAGAGAGTGTCTCGGGGTTCAGTGATGGATGGTAGACAGTGTCTCGGGATTCAGTGATCGATGGTAGGCAGCGTCTCGGGGTTCAGTTATGGATGGTAGACAGTGGCTCGGGGTTCAGTGATGGATGGTAGACAGTGTCTCGGGGTTCAGTGATGGATGGTAGACAGTGTCTCGGGGTTCAGCGATCGATGGCAGACAGTGTCTCGGGGTTCAGTGATGGATGGTAGACAGTGTGTCGGGGTTCAGTGATCGATGGCAGACAGTGTCTCGGGGTTCAGTGGTGGATGGTAGACAGTGTCTCGGGGTTCAGTGATGGATGGTAGACAGTGTCTCATGGTTCAGTGATGGATGGTACACAGTGTCTCGGGGTTCAGTGATGGATTGTAGGCAGTGTCTCGGGGTTCAGTGATGGATGGTACACAGTGTCTCGGGGTTCAGTGGTCGATTGTAGGCAGTGTCTCGGGGTTCAGTGATGGATGGTAGACAGTGTCTCGGGGTTCAGTGATGTATGGTACACAGTGTCTCGGGGTTCAGTGGTCGATGGTAGGCAGTGTCTCAGGGTTCAGTGATGGATGGTACACAGTGTCTCGGGTTTCAGCGATGGATGGTAGACAGTGTCTCGGGATTCAGTGATAGATGGTACACAGTGTCTCGGGGTTCAGTGATGGATGGTAGACAGTGTCTCCGGGTTCAGTGATGGATGGTAGACAGTGTCTCATGGTTCACTGATGGATGGTACACAGTGTCTCGGGGTTCAGTGATGGATTGTAAGCAGTGTCTCGGGGTTCAGTGATGGAAGGTACACAGTGCCTCGGGGTTCAGTGATGGATGGTAGACAGTGTCTCGGGGATCAATGGTGGATGGTCGACAGTGTCTCGGGGTTCAGTGATGGATGGCAGACAGTGTCTCGGGGTTCAGTGATTGATGGTAGACAGTGTCTCGGGGTTCAGTGATGGATGGTAGACAGTATCTCGGGGTTCAGTGATGGATGGTAGACAGTGTCTCGGGGTTCAGTGGTGGATGGTAGACATTGTCTCGGGTTTAGTGATGGATGGTAGACAGTGTCTCATGGTTCAGTGATGGATGGTACACAGTGTCTCGGGGTTCAGTGATGGATTGTAGGCAGTGTCTCGGGGTTCAGTGATGGATGGTACACAGTGTCACGGGGTTCAGTGATCGATGGTAGGCAGTGTCTCGGGGTTCAGTGTTGGATGGTTGACAGAGTCTCGATGTTCAGTGATGGATAGTAGACAGTGTCTCGGGGTTCAGTGATGGATGGTTGGCAGTGTCTTGGAGATCAGTGATGGATGGTAGACAGTGTCTCGGGATTCAGTGATGGATGGTAGACAGTGTCTCGGGGTTCAGCGATCGATGGCAGACAGTGTCTCGGGGTTCAGTGATGGATGGTAGACAGTGTCTCGGGGTTCCGTGATCGATGGCAGACAGTGCCTCGGGGTTCAGTGGTGGATGGTAGACAGTGTCTCGTGGTTCAGTGATGGATGGTACACAGTGTCTCGGGGTTCAGTGATGGATTGTAGGCAGTGTCTCGGGGTTCAGTGATGGATGGCACACAGTGTCTCGGGGTTCAGTGGTCGATGGTAGGCATTGTCTCGGGGTTCAGTGATGGATGGTAGACAGTGTCTCGGGGTTCAGTGATGGATGGTACACAGTGTCTCGGGGTTCAGTGGTCGATGGTAGGCAGTGTCTCGGGGTTCAGTGATGGATGGTACACAATGTCTCGGGGTTCAGTGATGGATGGTAGACAGTGTCTCGGGATTCAGTGATAGATGGTACACAGTGTCTCGGGGTTCAGTGATGGATGGTAGAGAATGTCTCGGGATTCAGTGATGGATGGTAGACAGTGTCTCGGGGTTCAGTAATGGATGGTAGACAGCGTCTCGTGGTTCAGTGTTGGATGGTACACAGTGTCTCGAGGTTCAGTGATGGATTGTAGACAGTGTCTCGGGATTCAGTGATAGATGGTACACAGTGTCTCGGGGTTCAGTGATGGATGGTAGACAGTGTCTCGGGGTTCAGTGATAGATGGTACACAGTGTCGCGGGGTTCAGTGATGGATGGTAGAGAATGTCTCGGGATTCAGTGATGGATGGTAGACAGTGTCTCGGGGTTCAGTGATGGATGGTACACAGTGTCTCGGGGTTCAGTGATGGATGGTAGACAGCGTCTCGGGATTCAGTGATAGATGGTACACAGTGTCTCGGGGTTCAGAAATGGATGGTAGACAGTGTCTCGGGGTTCAGTGATGGATGGTACACAGTGTCTCGGGGTTCAGTGGTCAATGGTAGGCAGTGTCTCGGGGTTCATTGATGGATGGTAGACAGTGTCTCGGGGTTCAGTGATGGATGGTAGGCAGCGTCTCGGGGTGCAGTGATGGATGGTAGACAGTGGCTCGGGGTTCAGTGATGGATGGTAGACAGAGTCTCAGGGTTCAGTGATGGATAGTAGACAGTGTCTCGGGGTTCAGTGATGGATGGTTGGCAGTGTCTCGGTGTTCAGTGATGGATGGTAGACAGTGTCTCGGGGTTCAGTGATGGATGGTAGACAGTGTCTCGGGGTTCAGCGATCGATGGCAGACAGTGTGTCGGGGTTCAGTGATCGATGGCAGACAGTGTCTCGGGGTTCAGTGGTGGATGGTAGACAGTGTCTCGGGGTTAAGTGATGGATGTTAGACAGCGTCTCGTGGTTCAGTGATGGATGGTACACAGTGTCTCGGGGTTCAGTGATGGATTGTAGACAGTGTCTCGGGGTTCAGTGATGGATGGTACACAGTGTCGCGGGGTTCAGTGGTCGATGGTAGACAGTGTCTCGGGATTCAGTGGTAGATGGTACACAGTGTCTCGGGGTTCAGTGACGGATGGTAGACAGTGTCTCGGGGTTCAGTGATGGATGCTAGACAGTGTCTCGTGGTTCACTGATGAATGGTACAAAGTGTCTCGGGGTTCAGTGCTGGATGGTAGACAGTGTCTCGGAGTTCAGTGATGGATGGTACACAGTGTCTCGGCGTTCAGTGGTCGATGGTAGGCAGTGTCTCGGGGTTCAGTGATGGATGGTAGACAGTGTCTCGGGGTTCATTGATGGATGGTACACAGTGTCTCGGGGTTCAGTGGTCGATGGTAGGCAGTGTCTCTGGGTGCATTGATGGATGGTACACAATGTCTCCGGGTTCAGTGATGGATGGTAGACAGTGTCTCGAGATTTGGTGATAGATGTTACACAGTGTCTCGTGGTTCAGTGATGGATGGTAGACAGTGTCTCGGGGTTCAATGGTGGATGGTCGACAGTGTCTCGGGGTTCAGTGATGGATGGTAGACAGTGGCTCGGGGTTCAGTGATGGATGGTAGACAGAGTCTCGGGGTTCAGTGATGGATGGTACACAGTGTCTCAGGGTTCAGTGATGGATTGTAGGCAGTGTCTCGGTGTTCATTGATGGACGGTACACAGTGTCTCGGGGTTCAGTGGTCGATGGTAGGCAGTGTCTCGGGGTTCAGTGATGGATGGTACACAGTGTCTCGGGGTTCAGTCATGGATGGTAGACAGTGTCTCGGGATTCAGTGATAGATGGTACACAGTGTCTCGGGGTTCAGTGATGGATGGTAGACAGTGTCTCGGGGTTCAGTGATGGATGGTAGACAGTGTCTCGGGGTTCAGTGATGGATGGTAGACAGTGTCTCGGGGTTCAGTGATGGAAGGTGGACAGCGTCTCGTGGTTCAGTGTTCGATGGTGCACAGTGTCTCGGGGTTCAGTGGTCGATTGTAGGCAGTGTCTCGGGGTTCAGTGATGGATGGTACACAGTGTCTCGGGGTTCAGTGGTCGATGGTAGGCAGTGTCTCGGGGTTCATTGATGGATGGTAGACAGTGTCTCGGGGTTCAGTGATGGATGGCAGACAGTGTCTCGGGATTCAGTGATTGATGGTCGACATTGTCTCGGGGTTCAGTGATGGATGGTAAACAGTGTCTCGGGGTTCAGTGATGGATGGTAGGCATCGTCACGGGGTTCAGTGATGGATGGTAGACAGTGGCTCGGGGTTCAGTGATGGAAGGTAGACAGAGTCTCGGGGTTCAGAGATGGATGGCAGACAGTGTCTCGGGGTTCAGTGATGGATGGTTGGCAGTGTCTCAGGGTTCAGTGATGGATGGTAGACAGTATCTCGCGGTTCTGTGATGGATGGTAGACAGTGTCTCGGGGTTCAGCGATCGACGGCAGACAGTGTCTCGTGGTTCAGTGATGGATGGTAGACAGTGTCTCGGGGTCCAGTGATCGATGGCAGACAATGTCTCGGGGTTCAGTGATGGATGGTAGACAGTGTCTCGTGGTTCACTGATGGATGGTACACAGTGTCTCGGGATTCAGTGATGGATTGTAGGCAGTGTCTCGGGGTTCAGTGATGGATGGTACACAGTGTCTCGGCGTTCAGTGGTCGATGGTAGGCAGTGTCTCGGGGTTGAGTGATGGACGGTAGACAGTTTCTCGGGGTTCAGTGATGGATGGTAGACAATGTCTAGGGGTTCAATGATCGATGGTCAACAGTGTCTCAGGGTTCAGTGATCAATGGTAGACAGTGTCTCGGGGTTCAGTGATGGATGGTAGACAATGTCTCGGGGTTCAATGATCGATGGTCGACAGTGTCTCAGGGTTCAGTGATCGATGGTGGACAGTGTCTCGGGGTTCAGTGATGGATGGTAGACAGTGTCTCTGGATTCAGTAATGGATGCTGGACAGTGTCTCTGGGTTCAGTGATGGATGGTAGACAGTATCTCGGGGTTCAGTGCTTGATGGTAGACAGTATCTCGGGGTTCAGTGCTTGATGGTAGACCGTGTCTCGGGGTTCAGTGATGGATGGTAGGCAGTGTCTCAGGGTTCAGTGATCGATGGTGGACAATGTCTCGGGATTCAGTAATGGATGGTAGGCAGTGTCTCGGGGTGCAGTGATCGCTTGTAGACAGTGTCTCGGGGTTCAGTGATCGATGCTGGACAGTGCCTCTGGGTTCAGTGATGGATGGTAGACAGTATCTCGGGGTTCAGTGCTTGATGGTAGTCAGTATCTCGGGGTTCAGTGCTTGATGGTAGACCGTGTCTTGGGGTTCAGTGATGGATGGTAGGCAGTGTCTCAGGGTTCAGTGATCGATGGTGGACAATGTCTTGGGATTCAGTAATGAATGGTAGGCAGTGTCTCGGGGTGCAGTGATCGCTTGTAGACAGTGTCTCGGGGTTCAGTGATCGATGGTGGACAGTGTCTCGGGGTTCAGTGATGGATGGTAGACAGTGCCTCGGGGTACAGTGATCGATGGTGGACAGTGTCTCGGGGTTCAGTGATCGATGGTGGACAGTGTCTCGGGGTTCAGTGATCGATGGTGGACAATATCTCGGGGTTCAGTGATGGATGGTCGACAGTGTCTCGGAGTTCAATGATCTACGGTGGACAGTGTCTCGGGGTTCAGTGATCGATGGTGGACAATGTCTCGGGGTTCAGTGATCGCTGGTGGACAGTGTCTCGGGGTTCAGTGATGGATGGTAAACAGTGTCTCGGGGTTCAGTGATTGATGGTAGGCAGTGTCTCAGGGTTCAGTGATGGAAGTTAGACAGTGTCTCGGGGTTCAGTGATTGATGGTAGACAGTGTTTCGGGGTTCAGTGATGGATGGTAGACAGTGTCTCGGGGTTCAATGATCGATGGTCAACAGTGTCTCAGGGTTCAGTGAACGATGGTGGACAGTGTCTCGGGGTTCAGTGATGGATGGTAGACAGTGTCTCGGTGTTCAGTGATGGATGGTAGAGAGTGTCTCGGGGTTCAGTGATGGATGGTAGACAGTGTCTCGGGATTCAGTGATCGATGGTAGGCAGCGTCTCGGGGTTCAGTTATGGATGGTAGACAGTGGCTCGGGGTTCAGTGATGGATGGTAGACAGTGTCTCGGGGTTCAGTGATGGATGGTAGACAGTGTCTCGGGGTTCAGCGATCGATGGCAGACAGTGTCTCGGGGTTCAGTGATGGATGGTAGACAGTGTGTCGGGGTTCAGTGATCGATGGCAGACAGTGTCTCGGGGTTCAGTGGTGGATGGTAGACAGTGTCTCGGGGTTCAGTGATGGATGGTAGACAGTGTCTCATGGTTCAGTGATGGATGGTACACAGTGTCTCGGGGTTCAGTGATGGATTGTAGGCAGTGTCTCGGGGTTCAGTGATGGATGGTACACAGTGTCTCGGGGTTCAGTGGTCGATTGTAGGCAGTGTCTCGGGGTTCAGTGATGGATGGTAGACAGTGTCTCGGGGTTCAGTGATGTATGGTACACAGTGTCTCGGGGTTCAGTGGTCGATGGTAGGCAGTGTCTCAGGGTTCAGTGATGGATGGTACACAGTGTCTCGGGTTTCAGCGATGGATGGTAGACAGTGTCTCGGGATTCAGTGATAGATGGTACACAGTGTCTCGGGGTTCAGTGATGGATGGTAGACAGTGTCTCCGGGTTCAGTGATGGATGGTAGACAGTGTCTCATGGTTCACTGATGGATGGTACACAGTGTCTCGGGGTTCAGTGATGGATTGTAAGCAGTGTCTCGGGGTTCAGTGATGGAAGGTACACAGTGCCTCGGGGTTCAGTGATGGATGGTAGACAGTGTCTCGGGGATCAATGGTGGATGGTCGACAGTGTCTCGGGGTTCAGTGATGGATGGCAGACAGTGTCTCGGGGTTCAGTGATTGATGGTAGACAGTGTCTCGGGGTTCAGTGATGGATGGTAGACAGTATCTCGGGGTTCAGTGATGGATGGTAGACAGTGTCTCGGGGTTCAGTGGTGGATGGTAGACATTGTCTCGGGTTTAGTGATGGATGGTAGACAGTGTCTCGTGGTTCAGTGATGGATGGTACACAGTGTCTCGGGGTTCAGTGATGGATTGTAGGCAGTGTCTCGGGGTTCAGTGATGGATGGTACACAGTGTCACGGGGTTCAGTGATCGATGGTAGGCAGTGTCTCGGGGTTCAGTGTTGGATGGTTGACAGAGTCTCGATGTTCAGTGATGGATAGTAGACAGTGTCTCGGGGTTCAGTGATGGATGGTTGGCAGTGTCTTGGAGATCAGTGATGGATGGTAGACAGTGTCTCGGGATTCAGTGATGGATGGTAGACAGTGTCTCGGGGTTCAGCGATCGATGGCAGACAGTGTCTCGGGGTTCAGTGATGGATGGTAGACAGTGTCTCGGGGTTCCGTGATCGATGGCAGACAGTGCCTCGGGGTTCAGTGGTGGATGGTAGACAGTGTCTCGTGGTTCAGTGATGGATGGTACACAGTGTCTCGGGGTTCAGTGATGGATTGTAGGCAGTGTCTCGGGGTTCAGTGATGGATGGCACACAGTGTCTCGGGGTTCAGTGGTCGATGGTAGGCATTGTCTCGGGGTTCAGTGATGGATGGTAGACAGTGTCTCGGGGTTCAGTGATGGATGGTACACAGTGTCTCGGGGTTCAGTGGTCGATGGTAGGCAGTGTCTCGGGGTTCAGTGATGGATGGTACACAATGTCTCGGGGTTCAGTGATGGATGGTAGACAGTGTCTCGGGATTCAGTGATAGATGGTACACAGTGTCTCGGGGTTCAGTGATGGATGGTAGAGAATGTCTCGGGATTCAGTGATGGATGGTAGACAGTGTCTCGGGGTTCAGTAATGGATGGTAGACAGCGTCTCGTGGTTCAGTGTTGGATGGTACACAGTGTCTCGAGGTTCAGTGATGGATTGTAGACAGTGTCTCGGGATTCAGTGATAGATGGTACACAGTGTCTCGGGGTTCAGTGATGGATGGTAGACAGTGTCTCGGGGTTCAGTGATAGATGGTACACAGTGTCGCGGGGTTCAGTGATGGATGGTAGAGAATGTCTCGGGATTCAGTGATGGATGGTAGACAGTGTCTCGGGGTTCAGTGATGGATGGTACACAGTGTCTCGGGGTTCAGTGATGGATGGTAGACAGCGTCTCGGGATTCAGTGATAGATGGTACACAGTGTCTCGGGGTTCAGAAATGGATGGTAGACAGTGTCTCGGGGTTCAGTGATGGATGGTACACAGTGTCTCGGGGTTCAGTGGTCAATGGTAGGCAGTGTCTCGGGGTTCATTGATGGATGGTAGACAGTGTCTCGGGGTTCAGTGATGGATGGTAGGCAGCGTCTCGGGGTGCAGTGATGGATGGTAGACAGTGGCTCGGGGTTCAGTGATGGATGGTAGACAGAGTCTCAGGGTTCAGTGATGGATAGTAGACAGTGTCTCGGGGTTCAGTGATGGATGGTTGGCAGTGTCTCGGTGTTCAGTGATGGATGGTAGACAGTGTCTCGGGGTTCAGTGATGGATGGTAGACAGTGTCTCGGGGTTCAGCGATCGATGGCAGACAGTGTGTCGGGGTTCAGTGATCGATGGCAGACAGTGTCTCGGGGTTCAGTGGTGGATGGTAGACAGTGTCTCGGGGTTAAGTGATGGATGTTAGACAGCGTCTCGTGGTTCAGTGATGGATGGTACACAGTGTCTCGGGGTTCAGTGATGGATTGTAGACAGTGTCTCGGGGTTCAGTGATGGATGGTACACAGTGTCGCGGGGTTCAGTGGTCGATGGTAGACAGTGTCTCGGGATTCAGTGGTAGATGGTACACAGTGTCTCGGGGTTCAGTGACGGATGGTAGACAGTGTCTCGGGGTTCAGTGATGGATGCTAGACAGTGTCTCGTGGTTCACTGATGAATGGTACAAAGTGTCTCGGGGTTCAGTGCTGGATGGTAGACAGTGTCTCGGAGTTCAGTGATGGATGGTACACAGTGTCTCGGCGTTCAGTGGTCGATGGTAGGCAGTGTCTCGGGGTTCAGTGATGGATGGTAGACAGTGTCTCGGGGTTCATTGATGGATGGTACACAGTGTCTCGGGGTTCAGTGGTCGATGGTAGGCAGTGTCTCTGGGTGCATTGATGGATGGTACACAATGTCTCCGGGTTCAGTGATGGATGGTAGACAGTGTCTCGAGATTTGGTGATAGATGTTACACAGTGTCTCGTGGTTCAGTGATGGATGGTAGACAGTGTCTCGGGGTTCAATGGTGGATGGTCGACAGTGTCTCGGGGTTCAGTGATGGATGGTAGACAGTGGCTCGGGGTTCAGTGATGGATGGTAGACAGAGTCTCGGGGTTCAGTGATGGATGGTACACAGTGTCTCGGGGTTCAGTGATGGATTGTAGGCAGTGTCTCGGTGTTCATTGATGGACGGTACACAGTGTCTCGGGGTTCAGTGGTCGATGGTAGGCAGTGTCTCGGGGTTCAGTGATGGATGGTACACAGTGTCTCGGGGTTCAGTCATGGATGGTAGACAGTGTCTCGGGATTCAGTGATAGATGGTACACAGTGTCTCGGGGTTCAGTGATGGATGGTAGACAGTGTCTCGGGGTTCAGTGATGGATGGTAGACAGTGTCTCGGGGTTCAGTGATGGATGGTAGACAGTGTCTCGGGGTTCAGTGATGGAAGGTGGACAGCGTCTCGTGGTTCAGTGTTCGATGGTGCACAGTGTCTCGGGGTTCAGTGGTCGATTGTAGGCAGTGTCTCGGGGTTCAGTGATGGATGGTACACAGTGTCTCGGGGTTCAGTGGTCGATGGTAGGCAGTGTCTCGGGGTTCATTGATGGATGGTAGACAGTGTCTCGGGGTTCAGTGATGGATGGCAGACAGTGTCTCGGGATTCAGTGATTGATGGTCGACATTGTCTCGGGGTTCAGTGATGGATGGTAAACAGTGTCTCGGGGTTCAGTGATGGATGGTAGGCATCGTCACGGGGTTCAGTGATGGATGGTAGACAGTGGCTCGGGGTTCAGTGATGGAAGGTAGACAGAGTCTCGGGGTTCAGAGATGGATGGCAGACAGTGTCTCGGGGTTCAGTGATGGATGGTTGGCAGTGTCTCAGGGTTCAGTGATGGATGGTAGACAGTATCTCGCGGTTCTGTGATGGATGGTAGACAGTGTCTCGGGGTTCAGCGATCGACGGCAGACAGTGTCTCGTGGTTCAGTGATGGATGGTAGACAGTGTCTCGGGGTCCAGTGATCGATGGCAGACAATGTCTCGGGGTTCAGTGATGGATGGTAGACAGTGTCTCGTGGTTCACTGATGGATGGTACACAGTGTCTCGGGATTCAGTGATGGATTGTAGGCAGTGTCTCGGGGTTCAGTGATGGATGGTACACAGTGTCTCGGCGTTCAGTGGTCGATGGTAGGCAGTGTCTCGGGGTTGAGTGATGGACGGTAGACAGTTTCTCGGGGTTCAGTGATGGATGGTAGACAATGTCTAGGGGTTCAATGATCGATGGTCAACAGTGTCTCAGGGTTCAGTGATCAATGGTAGACAGTGTCTCGGGGTTCAGTGATGGATGGTAGACAATGTCTCGGGGTTCAATGATCGATGGTCGACAGTGTCTCAGGGTTCAGTGATCGATGGTGGACAGTGTCTCGGGGTTCAGTGATGGATGGTAGACAGTGTCTCGGGATTCAGTAATGGATGCTGGACAGTGTCTCTGGGTTCAGTGATGGATGGTAGACAGTATCTCGGGGTTCAGTGCTTGATGGTAGACAGTATCTCGGGGTTCAGTGCTTGATGGTAGACCGTGTCTCGGGGTTCAGTGATGGATGGTAGGCAGTGTCTCAGGGTTCAGTGATCGATGGTGGACAATGTCTCGGGATTCAGTAATGGATGGTAGGCAGTGTCTCGGGGTGCAGTGATCGCTTGTAGACAGTGTCTCGGGGTTCAGTGATCGATGCTGGACAGTGTCTCTGGGTTCAGTGATGGATGGTAGACAGTATCTCGGGGTTCAGTGCTTGATGGTAGTCAGTATCTCGGGGTTCAGTGCTTGATGGTAGACCATGTCTTGGGGTTCAGTGATGGATGGTAGGCAGTGTCTCAGGGTTCAGTGATCGATGGTGGACAATGTCTTGGGATTCAGTAATGGATGGTAGGCAGTGTCTCGGGGTGCAGTGATCGCTTGTAGACAGTGTCTCGGGGTTCAGTGATCGATGGTGGACAGTGTCTCGGGGTTCAGTGATGGATGGTAGACAGTGCCTCGGGGTACAGTGATCGATGGTGGACAGTGTCTCGGGGTTCAGTGATCGATGGTGGACAGTGTCTCGGGGTTCAGTGATCGATGGTGGACAATATCTCGGGGTTCAGTGATGGATGGTCGACAGTGTCTCGGAGTTCAATGATCTACGGTGGACAGTGTCTCGGGGTTCAGTGATCGATGGTGGACAATGTCTCGGGGTTCAGTGATCGCTGGTGGACAGTGTCTCGGGGTTCATTGATGGATGGTAAACAGTGTCTCGGGGTTCAGTGATGGATGGTAGACAGTGTCTCGGGGTTCAATGATCGATGGTCAACAGTGTCTCAGGGTTCAGTGAACGATGGTGGACAGTGTCTCGGGGTTCAGTGATGGATGGTAGACAGTGTCTCGGTGTTCAGTGATGGATGGTAGACAATGTCTAGCGGTTCAATGATCGATGGTCAACAGTGTCTCAGGGTTCAGTTATCAATGGTCGACAGTGTCTCGGGGTTCATTGATGGATGGTAGACAGTCTCTCGGGGTTCAGTGATTGATGGTAGAGAGTGTCTCGGGGTTCAGTGATGGATGGTAGGCAGCGTCTCGGGGTTCAGTTATGGATGGTAGACAGTGGCTCGGGGTTCAGTGATGGATGGTAGACAGAGTCTCGAGGTTCAGTGATGGATAGTAGACAGTGTCTCGGGGTTCAGTGATGGATGGTAGACAGTGTCTCGGGGTTCAGTGATGGATGGTAGACAGTGTCTCGGGGTTCAGCGATCGATGGCAGACAGTGTCTCGGGGTTCAGTGATGGATGGTAGACAGTGTCTCGGGGTTCAGTGGTGGATGGTAGACAGTGTCTCGGGGTTCAGTGATGGATGGTAGACAGTGTCTCATGGTTCAGTGATGGATGGTACACAGTGTCTCGGGGTTCAGTGATGGATTGTAGGCAGTGTCTCGGGGTTCAGTGATGGATGGTACACAGTGTCTCGGGGTTCAGTGGTCGATTGTAGGCAGTGTCTCGGGGTTCAGTGATGGATGGTAGACAGTGTCTCGGGGTTCAGTGATGTATGGTACACAGTGTCTCGGGGTTCAGTGGTCGATGGTAGGCAGTGTCTCAGGGTTCAGTGATGGATGGTACACAGTGTCTCAGGTTTCAGCGATGGATGGTAGACAGTGTCTCGGGATTCAGTGATAGATGGTACACAGTGTCTCGGGGTTCAGTGATGGATGGTAGACAGTGTCTCCGGGTTCAGTGATGGATGGTAGACAGTGTCTCATGGTTCACTGATGGATGGTACACAGTGTCTCGGGGTTCAGTGATGGATTGTAAGCAGTGTCTCGGGGTTCAGTGATGGAAGGTACACAGTGCCTCGGGGTTCAGTGATGGATGGTAGACAGTGTCTCGGGGATCAATGGTGGATGGTCGACAGTGTCTCGGGGTTCAGTGATGGATGGCAGACAGTGTCTCGGGGTTCAGTGATTGATGGTAGACAGTGTCTCGGGGTTCAGTGATGGATGGTAGACAGTGTCTCGGGGTTCAGTGATGGATGGTAGACAGTGTCTCGGGGTTCAGTGGTGGATGGTAGACATTGTCTCGGGGTTTAGTGATGGATGGTAGACAGTGTCTCGTGGTTCAGTGATGGATGGTACACAGTGTCTCGGGGTTCAGTGATGGATTGTAGGCAGTGTCTCGGGGTTCAGTGATGGATGGTACACAGTGTCACGGGGTTCAGTGATCGATGGTAGGCAGTGTCTCGGGGTTCAGTGTTGGATGGTTGACAGAGTCTCGATGTTCAGTGATGGATAGTAGACAGTGTCTCGGGGTTCAGTGATGGATGGTTGGCAGTGTCTTGGAGATCAGTGATGGATGGTAGACAGTGTCTCGGGATTCAGTGATGGATGGTAGACAGTGTCTCGGGGTTCAGCGATCGATGGCAGACAGTGTATCGGGGTTCAGTGATGGATGGTAGACAGTGTCTCGGGGTTCCGTGATCGATGGCAGACAGTGCCTCGGGGTTCAGTGGTGGATGGTAGACAGTGTCTCGTGGTTCAGTGATGGATGGTACACAGTGTCTCGGGGTTCAGTGATGGATTGTAGGCAGTGTCTCGGGGTTCAGTGATGGATGGCACACAGTGTCTCGGGGTTCAGTGGTCGATGGTAGGCATTGTCTCGGGGCTCAGTGATGGATGGTAGACAGTGTCTCGGGGTTCAGTGATGGATGGTACACAGTGTCTCGGGGTTCAGTGGTCGATGGTAGGCAGTGTCTCGGGGTTCAGTGATGGATGGTACACAGTGTCTCGGGGTTCAGTGATGGATGGTAGACAGTGTCTCGGGATTCAGTGATAGATGGTACACAGTGTCTCGGGGTTCAGTGATGGATGGTAGAGAATGTCTCGGGATTCAGTGATGGATGGTAGACAGTGTCTCGGGGTTCAGTAATGGATGGTAGACAGCGTCTCGTGGTTCAGTGTTGGATGGTACACAGTGTCTCGAGGTTCAGTGATGGATTGTAGACAGTGTCTCGGGATTCAGTGATAGATGGTACACAGTGCCTCGGGGTTCAGAAATGGATGGTAGACAGTGTCTCGGGGTTCAGTGATGGATGGTACACAGTGTCTCGGGGTTCAGTGGTCAATGGTAGGCAGTGTCTCGGGGTTCATTGATGGATGGTAGACAGTGTCTCGGGGTTCAGTGATGGATGGTAGGCAGCGTCTCGGGGTGCAGTGATGGATGGTAGACAGTGGCTCGGGGTTCAGTGATGGATGGTAGACAGAGACTCAGGGTTCAGTGATGGATAGTAGACAGTGTCTCGGGGTTCAGTGATGGATGGTTGGCAGTGTCTCGGTGTTCAGTGATGGATGGTAGACAGTGTCTCGGGGTTCAGTGATGGATGGTAGACAGTGTCTCGGGGTTCAGCGATCGATGGCAGACAGTGTGTCGGGGTTCAGTGATCGATGGCAGACAGTGTCTCGGGGTTCAGTGATGGATTGTAGACAGTGTCTCGGGGTTCAGTGATGGATGGTACACAGTGTCGCGGGGTTCAGTGGTCGATGGTAGACAGTGTCTCGGGATTCAGTGGTAGATGGTACACAGTATCTCGGGGTTCAGTGACGGATGGTAGACAGTGTCTCGGGGTTCAGTGATGGATGCTAGACAGTGTCTCGTGGTTCACTGATGGATGGTACAAAGTGTCTCGGGGTTCAGTGATGGATGGTAGACAGTGTCTCGGGGTTCATTGATGGATGGTACACAGTGTCTCGGGGTTCAGTGGTCGATGGTAGGCAGTGTCTCTGGGTGCATTGATGGATGGTACACAATGTCTCCGGGTTCAGTGATGGATGGTAGACAGTGTCTCGAGATTTTGTGATAGATGTTACACAGTGTCTCGTGGTTCAGTGATGGATGGTAGACAGTGTCTCGGGGTTCAATGGTGGATGGTCGACAGTGTCTCGGGGTTCAGTGATGGATGGTAGACAGTGGCTCGGGGTTCAGTGATGGATGGTAGACAGAGTCTCGGGGTTCAGTGATGGATGGTACACAGTGTCTCGGGGTTCAGTGATGGATTGTAGGCAGTGTCTCGGTGTTCATTGATGGATGGTACACAGTGTCTCGGGGTTCAGTGGTCGATGGTAGGCAGTGTCTCGGGGTTCAGTGATGGATGGTACACAGTGTCTCGGGGTTCAGTGATGGATGGTAGACAGTGTCTCGGGGTTCAGTGATGGATGGTAGACAGTGTCTCGGGGTTCAGTGATGGATGGTAGACAGTGTCTCGGGGTTCAGTGATGGATGGTAGACAGTGTCTCGGGTTCAGTGATGGAAGGTGGACAGCGTCTCGTGGTTCAGTGTTGGATGGTACACAGTGTCTCGGGGTTCAGTGGTCGATTGTAGGCAGTGTCTCGGGGTTCAGTGATGGATGGTACACAGTGTCTCGGGGTTCAGTGGTCGATGGTAGGCAGTGTCTCGGGGTTCAGTGATGGATGGTACACAGTGTCTCGGGGTTCAGTGATGGATGGTAGACAGTGTCTCGGGATTCAGTGATAGATGGTACACAGTGTCTCGGGGTTCAGTGATGGATGGTAGAGAATGTCTCGGGATTCAGTGATGGATGGTAGACAGTGTCTCGGGGTTCAGTAATGGATGGTAGACAGCGTCTCGTGGTTCAGTGTTGGATGGTACACAGTGTCTCGAGGTTCAGTGATGGATTGTAGACAGTGTCTCGGGATTCAGTGATAGATGGTACACAGTGCCTCGGGGTTCAGAAATGGATGGTAGACAGTGTCTCGGGGTTCAGTGATGGATGGTACACAGTGTCTCGGGGTTCAGTGGTCAATGGTAGGCAGTGTCTCGGGGTTCATTGATGGATGGTAGACAGTGTCTCGGGGTTCAGTGATGGATGGTAGGCAGCGTCTCGGGGTGCAGTGATGGATGGTAGACAGTGGCTCGGGGTTCAGTGATGGATGGTAGACAGAGACTCAGGGTTCAGTGATGGATAGTAGACAGTGTCTCGGGGTTCAGTGATGGATGGTTGGCAGTGTCTCGGTGTTCAGTGATGGATGGTAGACAGTGTCTCGGGGTTCAGTGATGGATGGTAGACAGTGTCTCGGGGTTCAGCGATCGATGGCAGACAGTGTGTCGGGGTTCAGTGATCGATGGCAGACAGTGTCTCGGGGTTCAGTGATGGATTGTAGACAGTGTCTCGGGGTTCAGTGATGGATGGTACACAGTGTCGCGGGGTTCAGTGGTCGATGGTAGACAGTGTCTCGGGATTCAGTGGTAGATGGTACACAGTATCTCGGGGTTCAGTGACGGATGGTAGACAGTGTCTCGGGGTTCAGTGATGGATGCTAGACAGTGTCTCGTGGTTCACTGATGGATGGTACAAAGTGTCTCGGGGTTCAGTGATGGATGGTAGACAGTGTCTCGGGGTTCATTGATGGATGGTACACAGTGTCTCGGGGTTCAGTGGTCGATGGTAGGCAGTGTCTCTGGGTGCATTGATGGATGGTACACAATGTCTCCGGGTTCAGTGATGGATGGTAGACAGTGTCTCGAGATTTTGTGATAGATGTTACACAGTGTCTCGTGGTTCAGTGATGGATGGTAGACAGTGTCTCGGGGTTCAATGGTGGATGGTCGACAGTGTCTCGGGGTTCAGTGATGGATGGTAGACAGTGGCTCGGGGTTCAGTGATGGATGGTAGACAGAGTCTCGGGGTTCAGTGATGGATGGTACACAGTGTCTCGGGGTTCAGTGATGGATTGTAGGCAGTGTCTCGGTGTTCATTGATGGATGGTACACAGTGTCTCGGGGTTCAGTGGTCGATGGTAGGCAGTGTCTCGGGGTTCAGTGATGGATGGTACACAGTGTCTCGGGGTTCAGTGATGGATGGTAGACAGTGTCTCGGGGTTCAGTGATGGATGGTAGACAGTGTCTCGGGGTTCAGTGATGGATGGTAGACAGTGTCTCGGGGTTCAGTGATGGATGGTAGACAGTGTCTCGGGGTTCAGTGATGGAAGGTGGACAGCGTCTCGTGGTTCAGTGTTGGATGGTACACAGTGTCTCGGGGTTCAGTGGTCGATTGTAGGCAGTGTCTCGGGGTTCAGTGATGGATGGTACACAGTGTCTCGGGGTTCAGTGGTCGATGGTAGGCAGTGTCTCGGGGTTCAGTGATGGATGGTACACAGTGTCTCGGGGTTCAGTGATGGATGGTAGACAGTGTCTCGGGATTCAGTGATAGATGGTACACAGTGTCTCGGGGTTCAGTGATGGATGGTAGAGAATGTCTCGGGATTCAGTGATGGATGGTAGACAGTGTCTCGGGGTTCAGTAATGGATGGTAGACAGCGTCTCGTGGTTCAGTGTTGGATGGTACACAGTGTCTCGAGGTTCAGTGATGGATTGTAGACAGTGTCTCGGGATTCAGTGATAGATGGTACACAGTGCCTCGGGGTTCAGAAATGGATGGTAGACAGTGTCTCGGGGTTCAGTGATGGATGGTACACAGTGTCTCGGGGTTCAGTGGTCAATGGTAGGCAGTGTCTCGGGGTTCATTGATGGATGGTAGACAGTGTCTCGGGGTTCAGTGATGGATGGTAGGCAGCGTCTCGGGGTGCAGTGATGGATGGTAGACAGTGGCTCGGGGTTCAGTGATGGATGGTAGACAGAGTCTCAGGGTTCAGTGATGGATAGTAGACAGTGTCTCGGGGTTCAGTGATGGATGGTTGGCAGTGTCTCGGTGTTCAGTGATGGATGGTAGACAGTGTCTCGGGGTTCAGTGATGGATGGTAGACAGTGTCTCGGGGTTCAGCGATCGATGGCAGACAGTGTGTCGGGGTTCAGTGATCGATGGCAGACAGTGTCTCGGGGTTCAGTGATGGATTGTAGACAGTGTCTCGGGGTTCAGTGATGGATGGTACACAGTGTCGCGGGGTTCAGTGGTCGATGGTAGACAGTGTCTCGGGATTCAGTGGTAGATGGTACACAGTATCTCGGGGTTCAGTGACGGATGGTAGACAGTGTCTCGGGGTTCAGTGATGGATGCTAGACAGTGTCTCGTGGTTCACTGATGGATGGTACAAAGTGTCTCGGGGTTCAGTGATGGATGGTAGACAGTGTCTCGGGGTTCATTGATGGATGGTACACAGTGTCTCGGGGTTCAGTGGTCGATGGTAGGCAGTGTCTCTGGGTGCATTGATGGATGGTACACAATGTCTCCGGGTTCAGTGATGGATGGTAGACAGTGTCTCGAGATTTTGTGATAGATGTTACACAGTGTCTCGTGGTTCAGTGATGGATGGTAGACAGTGTCTCGGGGTTCAATGGTGGATGGTCGACAGTGTCTCGGGGTTCAGTGATGGATGGTAGACAGTGGCTCGGGGTTCAGTGATGGATGGTAGACAGAGTCTCGGGGTTCAGTGATGGATGGTACACAGTGTCTCGGGGTTCAGTGATGGATTGTAGGCAGTGTCTCGGTGTTCATTGATGGATGGTACACAGTGTCTCGGGGTTCAGTGGTCGATGGTAGGCAGTGTCTCGGGGTTCAGTGATGGATGGTACACAGTGTCTCGGGGTTCAGTGATGGATGGTAGACAGTGTCTCGGGGTTCAGTGATGGATGGTAGACAGTGTCTCGGGGTTCAGTGATGGATGGTAGACAGTGTCTCGGGGTTCAGTGATGGAAGGTGGACAGCGTCTCGTGGTTCAGTGTTGGATGGTACACAGTGTCTCGGGGTTCAGTGGTCGATTGTAGGCAGTGTCTCGGGGTTCAGTGATGGATGGTACACAGTGTCTCGGGGTTCAGTGGTCGATGGTAGGCAGTGTCTCGGGGTTCATTGATGGATGGTAGACAGTGTCTCGGGGTTCAGTGATGGATGGCAGACAGTGTCTCGGGATTCAGTGATTGATGGTCGACATTGTCTCGGGGTTCAGTGATGGATGGTAGACAGTTCTCGGGGTTCAGTGATGGATGGTAGGCATCGTCACGGGGTTCAGTGATGGATGGTAGACAGTGGCTCGGGGTTCAGTGATGGAAGGTAGACAGAGTCTCGGGGTTCAGAGATGGATGGCAGACAGTGTCTCGGGGTTCAGTGATGGATGGTTGGCAGTGTCTCAGGGTTCAGTGATGGATGGTAGACAGTATCTCGCGGTTCTGTGATGGATGGTAGACAGTGTCTCGGGGTTCAGCGATCGACGGCAGACAGTGTCTCGTGGTTCAGTGATGGATGGTAGACAGTGTCTCGGGGTCCAGTGATCGATGGCAGACAATGTCTCGGGGTTCAGTGATGGATGGTAGACAGTGTCTCGTGGTTCACTGATGGATGGTACACAGTGTCTCGGGATTCAGTGATGGATTGTAGGCAGTGTCTCGGGGTTCAGTGATGGATGGTACACAGTGTCTCGGCGTTCAGTGGTCGATGGTAGGCAGTGTCTCGGGGTTGAGTGATGGACGGTAGACAGTTTCTCGGGGTTCAGTGATGGATGGTAGACAATGTCTCGGGGTTCAATGATCGATGGTCGACAGTGTCTCAGGGTTCAGTGATCGATGGTGGACAGTGTCTCGGGGTTCAGTGATGGATGGTAGACAGTGTCTCGGGATTCAGTAATGGATGCTGGACAGTGTCTCTGGGTTCAGTGATGGATGGTAGACAGTATCTCGGGGTTCAGTGCTTGATGGTAGACAGTATCTCGGGGTTCAGTGCTTGATGGTAGACCGTGTCTCGGGGTTCAGTGATGGATGGTAGGCAGTGTCTCAGGGTTCAGTGATCGATGGTGGACAATGTCTCGGGATTCAGTAATGGATGGTAGGCAGTGTCTCGGGGTGCAGTGATCGCTTGTAGACAGTGTCTCGGGGTTCAGTGATCGATGCTGGACAGTGTCTCTGGGTTCAGTGATGGATGGTAGACAGTATCTCGGGGTTCAGTGCTTGATGGTAGTCAGTATCTCGGGGTTCAGTGCTTGATGGTAGACCATGTCTTGGGGTTCAGTGATGGATGGTAGGCAGTGTCTCAGGGTTCAGTGATCGATGGTGGACAATGTCTTGGGATTCAGTAATGGATGGTAGGCAGTGTCTCGGGGTGCAGTGATCGCTTGTAGACAGTGTCTCGGGGTTCAGTGATCGATGGTGGACAGTGTCTCGGGGTTCAGTGATGGATGGTAGACAGTGCCTCGGGGTACAGTGATCGATGGTAGACAGTGCCTCGGGATTCAGTGATGGATGGTAGACAGTGTCTCGGGGTTCAGTGATCGATGGTGGACAATATCTCGGGGTTCAGTGATGGATGGTAGACAGTGCCTCGGGGTACAGTGATCGATGGTGGACAGTGTCTCGGGGTTCAGTGATCGATGGTGGACAGTGTCTCGGGGTTCAGTGATCGATGGTGGACAATATCTCGGGGTTCAGTGATGGATGGTCGACAGTGTCTCGGAGTTCAATGATCTACGGTGGACAGTGTCTCGGGGTTCAGTGATCGATGGTGGACAATGTCTCGGGGTTCAGTGATCGCTGGTGGACAGTGTCTCGGGGTTCAGTGATGGATGGTAAACAGTGTCTTGGGGTTCAGTGATTGATGGTAGGCAGTGTCTCAGGGTTCAGTGATGGAAGTTAGACAGTGTCTCGGGGTTCAGTGATTGATGGTAGACAGTGTTTCGGGGTTCAGTGATGGATGGTAGACAGTGTCTCGGGGTTCAATGATCGATGGTCAACAGTGTCTCAGGGTTCAGTGAACGATGGTGGACAGTGTCTCGGGGTTCAGTGATGGATGGTAGACAGTGTCTCGGTGTTCAGTGATGGATGGTAGACAATGTCTAGCGGTTCAATGATCGATGGTCAACAGTGTCTCAGGGTTCAGTTATCAATGGTAGACAGTGTCTCGGGGTTCAGTGATGGATGGTAGACAATGTCTCGGGGTTCAGTGATCGATGGTGGACATTGTCTCGGGGTTCAGTGATGGATGGTAGACATTGTCTCGGGGTTCAATGATCGATGGTCGGCAGTGTCTCGGGGTTTAGTGATCGATTCTGGACAGTGTCTCGGGGTTGAGTGATCGATGGTAGATAGTGTCTCGGGGTTCAGTGATGGATGGTAGACAGTGTCTCTGGGTTCTGTGATGGATGGTAGGCAGTGTCTCTGGGTTCAGTGATGGATGGTAGACAGTGTCTCGGGGTTCAGTGCTGGATGGTAGACCGTGTCTCGGCGTTCAGCGATGAATTTTAGACAGTGTCTCGAGATTCAGTGATGGATGGTAGACAGTGTCTCGGGGTTCAGTGATGGATGGTAGACAGTGTCTCGGGATTCAGTAATGGATGGTAGGCAGTGTCTCGGGGTGCAGTGATCGCTTGTAGACAGTGTCTCGGGGTTCAGTGATCGATGATGGACAGTGTCTCGGGGTTCAGTGATGGATGGTAGACAGTGCATCGGGGTACAGTGATCGATGGTAGACAGTGTCTCGGGGTTCAGTAATGGATGGTAGACAGCGTCTCGTGGTTCAGTGTTGGATGGTACACAGTGTCTCGAGGTTCAGTGATGGATTGTAGACAGTGTCTCGGGATTCAGTGATAGATGGTACACAGTGCCTCGGGGTTCAGAAATGGATGGTAGACAGTGTCTCGGGGTTCAGTGATGGATGGTACACAGTGTCTCGGGGTTCAGTGGTCAATGGTAGGCAGTGTCTCGGGGTTCATTGATGGATGGTAGACAGTGTCTCGGGGTTCAGTGATGGATGGTAGGCAGCGTCTCGGGGTGCAGTGATGGATGGTAGACAGTGGCTCGGGGTTCAGTGATGGATGGTAGACAGAGACTCAGGGTTCAGTGATGGATAGTAGACAGTGTCTCGGGGTTCAGTGATGGATGGTTGGCAGTGTCTCGGTGTTCAGTGATGGATGGTAGACAGTGTCTCGGGGTTCAGTGATGGATGGTAGACAGTGTCTCGGGGTTCAGCGATCGATGGCAGACAGTGTGTCGGGGTTCAGTGATCGATGGCAGACAGTGTCTCGGGGTTCAGTGATGGATTGTAGACAGTGTCTCGGGGTTCAGTGATGGATGGTACACAGTGTCGCGGGGTTCAGTGGTCGATGGTAGACAGTGTCTCGGGATTCAGTGGTAGATGGTACACAGTATCTCGGGGTTCAGTGACGGATGGTAGACAGTGTCTCGGGGTTCAGTGATGGATGCTAGACAGTGTCTCGTGGTTCACTGATGGATGGTACAAAGTGTCTCGGGGTTCAGTGATGGATGGTAGACAGTGTCTCGGGGTTCATTGATGGATGGTACACAGTGTCTCGGGGTTCAGTGGTCGATGGTAGGCAGTGTCTCTGGGTGCATTGATGGATGGTACACAATGTCTCCGGGTTCAGTGATGGATGGTAGACAGTGTCTCGAGATTTTGTGATAGATGTTACACAGTGTCTCGTGGTTCAGTGATGGATGGTAGACAGTGTCTCGGGGTTCAATGGTGGATGGTCGACAGTGTCTCGGGGTTCAGTGATGGATGGTAGACAGTGGCTCGGGGTTCAGTGATGGATGGTAGACAGAGTCTCGGGGTTCAGTGATGGATGGTACACAGTGTCTCGGGGTTCAGTGATGGATTGTAGGCAGTGTCTCGGTGTTCATTGATGGATGGTACACAGTGTCTCGGGGTTCAGTGGTCGATGGTAGGCAGTGTCTCGGGGTTCAGTGATGGATGGTACACAGTGTCTCGGGGTTCAGTGATGGATGGTAGACAGTGTCTCGGGGTTCAGTGATGGATGGTAGACAGTGTCTCGGGGTTCAGTGATGGATGGTAGACAGTGTCTCGGGGTTCAGTGATGGATGGTAGACAGTGTCTCGGGGTTCAGTGATGGAAGGTGGACAGCGTCTCGTGGTTCAGTGTTGGATGGTACACAGTGTCTCGGGGTTCAGTGGTCGATTGTAGGCAGTGTCTCGGGGTTCAGTGATGGATGGTACACAGTGTCTCGGGGTTCAGTGGTCGATGGTAGGCAGTGTCTCGGGGTTCAGTGATGGATGGTACACAGTGTCTCGGGGTTCAGTGATGGATGGTAGACAGTGTCTCGGGATTCAGTGATAGATGGTACACAGTGTCTCGGGGTTCAGTGATGGATGGTAGAGAATGTCTCGGGATTCAGTGATGGATGGTAGACAGTGTCTCGGGGTTCAGTAATGGATGGTAGACAGCGTCTCGTGGTTCAGTGTTGGATGGTACACAGTGTCTCGAGGTTCAGTGATGGATTGTAGACAGTGTCTCGGGATTCAGTGATAGATGGTACACAGTGCCTCGGGGTTCAGAAATGGATGGTAGACAGTGTCTCGGGGTTCAGTGATGGATGGTACACAGTGTCTCGGGGTTCAGTGGTCAATGGTAGGCAGTGTCTCGGGGTTCATTGATGGATGGTAGACAGTGTCTCGGGGTTCAGTGATGGATGGTAGGCAGCGTCTCGGGGTGCAGTGATGGATGGTAGACAGTGGCTCGGGGTTCAGTGATGGATGGTAGACAGAGTCTCAGGGTTCAGTGATGGATAGTAGACAGTGTCTCGGGGTTCAGTGATGGATGGTTGGCAGTGTCTCGGTGTTCAGTGATGGATGGTAGACAGTGTCTCGGGGTTCAGTGATGGATGGTAGACAGTGTCTCGGGGTTCAGCGATCGATGGCAGACAGTGTGTCGGGGTTCAGTGATCGATGGCAGACAGTGTCTCGGGGTTCAGTGATGGATTGTAGACAGTGTCTCGGGGTTCAGTGATGGATGGTACACAGTGTCGCGGGGTTCAGTGGTCGATGGTAGACAGTGTCTCGGGATTCAGTGGTAGATGGTACACAGTATCTCGGGGTTCAGTGACGGATGGTAGACAGTGTCTCGGGGTTCAGTGATGGATGCTAGACAGTGTCTCGTGGTTCACTGATGGATGGTACAAAGTGTCTCGGGGTTCAGTGATGGATGGTAGACAGTGTCTCGGGGTTCATTGATGGATGGTACACAGTGTCTCGGGGTTCAGTGGTCGATGGTAGGCAGTGTCTCTGGGTGCATTGATGGATGGTACACAATGTCTCCGGGTTCAGTGATGGATGGTAGACAGTGTCTCGAGATTTTGTGATAGATGTTACACAGTGTCTCGTGGTTCAGTGATGGATGGTAGACAGTGTCTCGGGGTTCAATGGTGGATGGTCGACAGTGTCTCGGGGTTCAGTGATGGATGGTAGACAGTGGCTCGGGGTTCAGTGATGGATGGTAGACAGAGTCTCGGGGTTCAGTGATGGATGGTACACAGTGTCTCGGGGTTCAGTGATGGATTGTAGGCAGTGTCTCGGTGTTCATTGATGGATGGTACACAGTGTCTCGGGGTTCAGTGGTCGATGGTAGGCAGTGTCTCGGGGTTCAGTGATGGATGGTACACAGTGTCTCGGGGTTCAGTGATGGATGGTAGACAGTGTCTCGGGGTTCAGTGATGGATGGTAGACAGTGTCTCGGGGTTCAGTGATGGATGGTAGACAGTGTCTCGGGGTTCAGTGATGGAAGGTGGACAGCGTCTCGTGGTTCAGTGTTGGATGGTACACAGTGTCTCGGGGTTCAGTGGTCGATTGTAGGCAGTGTCTCGGGGTTCAGTGATGGATGGTACACAGTGTCTCGGGGTTCAGTGGTCGATGGTAGGCAGTGTCTCGGGGTTCATTGATGGATGGTAGACAGTGTCTCGGGGTTCAGTGATGGATGGCAGACAGTGTCTCGGGATTCAGTGATTGATGGTCGACATTGTCTCGGGGTTCAGTGATGGATGGTAGACAGTTCTCGGGGTTCAGTGATGGATGGTAGGCATCGTCACGGGGTTCAGTGATGGATGGTAGACAGTGGCTCGGGGTTCAGTGATGGAAGGTAGACAGAGTCTCGGGGTTCAGAGATGGATGGCAGACAGTGTCTCGGGGTTCAGTGATGGATGGTTGGCAGTGTCTCAGGGTTCAGTGATGGATGGTAGACAGTATCTCGCGGTTCTGTGATGGATGGTAGACAGTGTCTCGGGGTTCAGCGATCGACGGCAGACAGTGTCTCGTGGTTCAGTGATGGATGGTAGACAGTGTCTCGGGGTCCAGTGATCGATGGCAGACAATGTCTCGGGGTTCAGTGATGGATGGTAGACAGTGTCTCGTGGTTCACTGATGGATGGTACACAGTGTCTCGGGATTCAGTGATGGATTGTAGGCAGTGTCTCGGGGTTCAGTGATGGATGGTACACAGTGTCTCGGCGTTCAGTGGTCGATGGTAGGCAGTGTCTCGGGGTTGAGTGATGGACGGTAGACAGTTTCTCGGGGTTCAGTGATGGATGGTAGACAATGTCTCGGGGTTCAATGATCGATGGTCGACAGTGTCTCAGGGTTCAGTGATCGATGGTGGACAGTGTCTCGGGGTTCAGTGATGGATGGTAGACAGTGTCTCGGGATTCAGTAATGGATGCTGGACAGTGTCTCTGGGTTCAGTGATGGATGGTAGACAGTATCTCGGGGTTCAGTGCTTGATGGTAGACAGTATCTCGGGGTTCAGTGCTTGATGGTAGACCGTGTCTCGGGGTTCAGTGATGGATGGTAGGCAGTGTCTCAGGGTTCAGTGATCGATGGTGGACAATGTCTCGGGATTCAGTAATGGATGGTAGGCAGTGTCTCGGGGTGCAGTGATCGCTTGTAGACAGTGTCTCGGGGTTCAGTGATCGATGCTGGACAGTGTCTCTGGGTTCAGTGATGGATGGTAGACAGTATCTCGGGGTTCAGTGCTTGATGGTAGTCAGTATCTCGGGGTTCAGTGCTTGATGGTAGACCATGTCTTGGGGTTCAGTGATGGATGGTAGGCAGTGTCTCAGGGTTCAGTGATCGATGGTGGACAATGTCTTGGGATTCAGTAATGGATGGTAGGCAGTGTCTCGGGGTGCAGTGATCGCTTGTAGACAGTGTCTCGGGGTTCAGTGATCGATGGTGGACAGTGTCTCGGGGTTCAGTGATGGATGGTAGACAGTGCCTCGGGGTACAGTGATCGATGGTAGACAGTGCCTCGGGATTCAGTGATGGATGGTAGACAGTGTCTCGGGGTTCAGTGATCGATGGTGGACAATATCTCGGGGTTCAGTGATGGATGGTAGACAGTGCCTCGGGGTACAGTGATCGATGGTGGACAGTGTCTCGGGGTTCAGTGATCGATGGTGGACAGTGTCTCGGGGTTCAGTGATCGATGGTGGACAATATCTCGGGGTTCAGTGATGGATGGTCGACAGTGTCTCGGAGTTCAATGATCTACGGTGGACAGTGTCTCGGGGTTCAGTGATCGATGGTGGACAATGTCTCGGGGTTCAGTGATCGCTGGTGGACAGTGTCTCGGGGTTCAGTGATGGATGGTAAACAGTGTCTTGGGGTTCAGTGATTGATGGTAGGCAGTGTCTCAGGGTTCAGTGATGGAAGTTAGACAGTGTCTCGGGGTTCAGTGATTGATGGTAGACAGTGTTTCGGGGTTCAGTGATGGATGGTAGACAGTGTCTCGGGGTTCAATGATCGATGGTCAACAGTGTCTCAGGGTTCAGTGAACGATGGTGGACAGTGTCTCGGGGTTCAGTGATGGATGGTAGACAGTGTCTCGGTGTTCAGTGATGGATGGTAGACAATGTCTAGCGGTTCAATGATCGATGGTCAACAGTGTCTCAGGGTTCAGTTATCAATGGTAGACAGTGTCTCGGGGTTCAGTGATGGATGGTAGACAATGTCTCGGGGTTCAGTGATCGATGGTGGACATTGTCTCGGGGTTCAGTGATGGATGGTAGACATTGTCTCGGGGTTCAATGATCGATGGTCGGCAGTGTCTCGGGGTTTAGTGATCGATTCTGGACAGTGTCTCGGGGTTGAGTGATCGATGGTAGATAGTGTCTCGGGGTTCAGTGATGGATGGTAGACAGTGTCTCTGGGTTCTGTGATGGATGGTAGGCAGTGTCTCTGGGTTCAGTGATGGATGGTAGACAGTGTCTCGGGGTTCAGTGCTGGATGGTAGACCGTGTCTCGGCGTTCAGCGATGAATTTTAGACAGTGTCTCGAGATTCAGTGATGGATGGTAGACAGTGTCTCGGGGTTCAGTGATGGATGGTAGACAGTGTCTCGGGATTCAGTAATGGATGGTAGGCAGTGTCTCGGGGTGCAGTGATCGCTTGTAGACAGTGTCTCGGGGTTCAGTGATCGATGATGGACAGTGTCTCGGGGTTCAGTGATGGATGGTAGACAGTGCATCGGGGTACAGTGATCGATGGTAGACAGTGCCTCGGGGTTCAGTGATTGATGGTAGATAGTGTCTCGCGGTTCAGTGATCGATGGTGGACAATATCTCGGGGTTCAGTGATGGACGTTAGACAGCGTCTCGGGTTTCAGTGATGGATGGTAGACAGTGTCTTGGGGTTCAATGATCTACGGTGGACAGTGTCTCGGGTTCAGTGATCGCTGGTGGACAGTGTCTCGGAGTTCAGTGATTGATGGTGGACAGTGTCTCGGGGTTCAGTGATGGAAGTTATACAGTGTCTCGGGGTTCAGTGATGGATGGTAGACCGTGTCTCGGGGTTCAGTGATTGATGGTAGACAGTGTCTCGCGGTTCAGTGATGGATGGTAGACAATGTCTAGGGGTTCAATGATCGATGGTCAACAGTGTCTCAGGGTTCAGTGATCAATGGTAGACAGTGTCTCGGGGTTCAGTGATGGATGGTAGACAATGTCTCGGGGTTCAATGATCGATGGTCGACAGTGTCTCAGGGTTCAGTGATCGATGGTGGACAGTGTCTCGGGGTTCAGTGATGGATGGTAGACAGTGTCTCGTGATTCGGTAATGGATGGTAGGCATTGTCTCGGGGTGCAGTGATCGCTTGTAGACAGTGTCTCGGGGTTCAGTGATGGATGTTAGACAGTGTCTCGGGGTTCAGTGATGGATGCTGGACAGTGTCTCTGGGTTCAGTGATGGATGGTAGACAGTATATCGGGGTTCAGTGCTTGATGGTAGACAGTATCTCGGGGTTCAGTGCTTGATGGTAGACAGTGTCTCGGGGTTCAGTGATGGATGGTAGGCAGTGTCTCGGGGTTCAGTGATTGATGGTAGGCAGTGTCTCAGGGTTCAGTGATGGAAGTTAGACAGAGTCTCGGGGTTCAGTGATTGATGGTAGACAGTGCCTCGGGGTTCAGTGATGGATGGTAGACAGTGTCTCGGGGTTCAATGATCGATGGTCAACAGTGTCTCAGGGTTCAGTGAACGATGGTGGACAGTGTCTCTGGATTCAGTGATGGATGGTAGACAGTGTCTCGGGGTTCAGTGCTGGATGGTAGACCGTGTCTCGGCGTTCAGCGATGAATTTTAGACAGTGTCTCGAGATTCAGTGATGGATGGTAGACAGTGTCTCAGGGTTCAGTGATGGATGGTAGACAGTGTCTCGGGATTCAGTAATGGATGGTAGGCAGTGTCCCGGGGTGCAGTGATCGCTTGTAGACAGTGTCTCGGGGTTCAGTGATCGATGATGGACAGTGTCTCGGGGTTCAGTGATGGATGGTAGACAGTGCATCGGGGTACAGTGATCGATGGTAGACAGTGCCTCGGGGTTCAGTGATTGATGGTAGATAGTGTCTCGCGGTTCAGTGATCGATGGTGGACAATATCTCGGGGTTCAGTGATGGACGTTAGACAGCGTCTCGGGTTTCAGTGATGGATGGTAGACAGTGTCTTGGGGTTCAATGATCTACGGTGGACAGTGTCTCGGGGTTCAGTGATCGCTGGTGGACAGTGTCTCGGGGTTCAGTGATTGATGGTGGACAGTGTCTCGGGGTTCAGTGATGGAAGTTATACAGTGTCTCGGGGTTCAGTGATGGATGGTAGACCGTGTCTCGGGGTTCAGTGATTGATGGTAGACAGTGTCTCGCGGTTCAGTGATGGATGGTAGACAATGTCTAGGGGTTCAATGATCGATGGTCAACAGTGTCTCAGGGTTCAGTGATCAATGGTAGACAGTGTCTCGGGGTTCAGTGATGGATGGTAGACAATGTCTCGGGGTTCAATGATCGATGGTCGACAGTGTCTCAGGGTTCAGTGATCGATGGTGGACAGTGTCTCGGGGTTCAGTGATGGATGGTAGACAGTGTCTCGTGATTCGGTAATGGATGGTAGGCAGTGTCTCGGGGTGCAGTGATCGCTTGTAGACAGTGTCTCGGGGTTCAGTGATGGATGTTAGACAGTGTCTCGGGGTTCAGTGATGGATGCTGGACAGTGTCTCTGGGTTCAGTGATGGATGGTAGACAGTATATCGGGGTTCAGTGCTTGATGGTAGACAGTATCTCGGGGTTCAGTGCTTGATGGTAGACAGTGTCTCGGGGTTCAGTGATGGATGGTAGGCAGTGTCTCGGGGTTCAGTGATTGATGGTAGGCAGTGTCTCAGGGTTCAGTGATGGAAGTTAGACAGAGTCTCGGGGTGCAGTGATTGATGGTAGACAGTGTCTCGGGGTTCAGTGATGGATGGTAGACAATGTCTCGGGGTTCAATGATCGATGGTCGACAGTGTCTCAGGGTTCAGTGATCGATGGTGGACAGTGTCTCGGGGTTCAGTGATGGATGGTAGACAGTGTCTCGTGATTCGGTAATGGATGGTAGGCAGTGTCTCGGGGTGCAGTGATCGCTTGTAGACAGTGTCTCGGGGTTCAGTGATGGATGTTAGACAGTGTCTCGGGGTTCAGTGATGGATGCTGGACAGTGTCTCAGGGTTCAGTGAACGATGGTGGACAGTGTCTCTGGATTCAGTGATGGATGGTAGACTGTGTCTCGGGGTTCAGTGCTGGATGGTAGACCGTGTCTCGGCGTTCAGCGATGAATTTTAGACAGTGTCTCGAGATTCAGTGATGGATGGTAGACAGTGTCTCAGGGTTCAGTGATGGATGGTAGACAGTGTCTCGGGATTCAGTAATGGATGGTAGGCAGTGTCCCGGGGTGCAGTGATCGCTTGTAGACAGTGTCTCGGGGTTCAGTGATGGACGGTAGACAGTTTCTCGGGGTTCAGTGAAGGATGGTAGACAATGTCTAGGGGTTCAATGATCGATGGTCAACAGTGTCTCAGGGTTCAGTGATCAATGGTAGACGGTGTCTCGGGGTTCAGTGATGGATGGTAGACAATGTCTCGGGGTTCAATGATCGATGGTCGACAGTGTCTCAGGGTTCAGTGATCGATGGTGGACAGTGTCTCGGGGTTCAGTGATGGATGGTAGACAGTGTCTCGGGATTCAGTAATGGATGGTAGGCAGTGTCTCGGGGTGCAGTGATCGCTTGTAGACAGTGTCTCGGGGTTCAGTGATGGATGTTAGACAGTGTCTCGAGGTTCAGTGATGGATGCTGGACAGTGTCTCTGGGTTCAGTGATGGATGGTAGACAGTATCTCGGGGTTCAGTGCTTGATGTTAGACAGTATCTCGGGGTTCAGTGCTTGATGGTAGACCGTGTCTCGGGGTTCAGTGATGGATGGTAGGCAGTGTCTCAGGGTTCAGTGATCGATGGTGGACAATGTCTCGGGATTCAGTAATGGATGGTAGGCAGTGTCTCGGGGTGCAGTGATCGCTTGTAGACAGTGTCTCGGGGTTCAGTGATCGATGCTGGACAGTGTCTCTGGGTTCAGTGATGGATGGTAGACAGTATCTCGGGGTTCAGTGCTTGATGGTAGTCAGTATCTCGGGGTTCAGTGCTTGATGGTAGACCGTGTCTTGGGGTTCAGTGATGGATGGTAGGCAGTGTCTCAGGGTTCAGTGATCGATGGTGGACAATGTCTTGGGATTCAGTAATGGATGGTAGGCAGTGTCTCGGGGTGCAGTGATCGCTTGTAGACAGTGTCTCGGGGTTCAGTGATCAATGGTGGACAGTGTCTCGGGGTTCAGTGATGGATGGTAGACAGTGCCTCGGGGTACAGTGATCGATGGTAGACAGTGTCTCGGGGTTCAGTGATCGATGGTGGACAGTGTCTCGGGATTCAGTGATGGATGGTAGACAGTGTCTCGGGGTTCAGTGATCGATGGTGGACAATATCTCGGGGTTCAGTGATGGATGGTAGACAGTGCCTCGGGGTACAGTGATCGATGGTGGACAGTGTCTCGGGGTTCAGTGATGGATGGTAAACAGTGTCTCGGGGTTCAGTGATTGATGGTAGGCAGTGTCTCAGGGTTCAGTGATGGAAGTTAGACAGTGTCTCGGGGTTCAGTGATTGATGGTAGACAGTGTTTCGGGGTTCAGTGATGGATGGTAGACAGTGTCTCGGGGTTCAATGATCGATGGTCAACAGTGTCTCAGGGTTCAGTGAACGATGGTGGACAGTGTCTCGGGGTTCAGTGATGGATGGTAGACAGTGTCTCGGTGTTCAGTGATGGATGGTAGACAATGTCTAGCGGTTCAATGATCGATGGTCAACAGTGTCTCAGGGTTCAGTTATCAATGGTAGACAGTGTCTCGGGGTTCAGTGATGGATGGTAGACAATGTCTCGGGGTTCAGTGATCGATGGTGGACATTGTCTCGGGATTCAGTGATGGATGGTAGACATTGTCTCGGGGTTCAATGATCGATGGTCGGCAGTGTCTCGGGGTTTAGTGATCGATTCTGGACAGTGTCTCGGGGTTGAGTGATCGATGGTAGATAGTGTCTCGGGGTTCAGTGATGGATGGTAGACAGTGTCTCTGGGTTCTGTGATGGATGGTAGGCAGTGTCTCTGGGTTCAGTGATGGATGGTAGACAGTGTCTCGGGGTTCAGTGCTGGATGGTAGACCGTGATTCGGCGTTCAGCGATGAATTTTAGACAGTGTCTCGAGATTCAGTGATGGATGGTAGACAGTGTCTCGGGGTTCAGTGATGGATGGTAGACAGTGTCTCGGGATTCAGTAATGGATGGTAGGCAGTGTCTCGGGGTGCAGTGATCGCTTGTAGACAGTGTCTCGGGGTTCAGTGATCGATGATGGACAGTGTCTCGGGGTTCAGTGATGGATGGTAGACAGTGCATCGGGGTACAGTGATCGATGGTAGACAGTGCCTCGGGGTTCAGTGATTGATGGTAGATAGTGTCTCGGGGTTCAGTGATCGATGGTGGACAATATCTCGGGGTTCAGTGATGGACGTTAGACAGCGTCTCGGGTTTCAGTGATGGATGGTAGACAGTGTCTTGGGGTTCAATGATCTACGGTGGACAGTGTCTCGGGATTCAGTGATCGATGGTGGACAATGTCTCGGGGTTCAGTGATCGCTGGTGGACAGTGTCTCGGGGTTCAGTGATTGATGGTAGGCAGTGTCTCAGGGTTCAGTGATGGAAGTTATACAGTGTCTCGGGGTTCAGTGATGGATGGTAGACCGTGTCTCGGGGTTCAGTGATTGATGGTAGACAGTGTCTCGCGGTTCAGTGATGGATGGTAGACAATGTCTAGGGGTTCAATGATCGATGGTCAACAGTGTCTCAGGGTTCAGTGATCAATGGTAGACAGTGTCTCGGGGTTCAGTGATGGATGGTAGACAATGTCTCGGGGTTCAATGATCGATGGTCGACAGTGTCTCAGGGTTCAGTGATCGATGGTGGACAGTGTCTCGGGGTTCAGTGATGGATGGTAGACAGTGTCTCGTGATTCGGTAATGGATGGTAGGCAGTGTCTCGGGGTGCAGTGATCGCTTGTAGACAGTGTCTCGGGGTTCAGTGATGGATGTTAGACAGTGTCTCGGGGTTCAGTGATTGATGCTGGACAGTGTCTCTGGGTTCAGTGATGGATGGTAGACAGTATATCGGGGTTCAGTGCTTGATGGTAGACAGTGTCTCGGGGTTCAGTGATGGATGGTAGGCAGTGTCTCAGGGTTCAGTGAAGAATGGTAGACAGTGTCTCGGGGTTCAGTGATTGATGGTCGACAGTGTCTCGGGGTTCAATGATGGATGGTAGACAGTGCCTCGGGGTTCAGTGATGGATGGTAGACAGTGCCTCGGGGTTCAGTGATGGATGGTAGACAGTGTCTCGGGGTTCAGTGATCGATGGTGGACAATATCTCGGGGTTCAGTGATGGATGGTAGACAGTGTCTCGGGGTTCAGTGATCGATGGTGGACAATATCTCGGGGTTCAGTGATGGATGGTAGACAGTGCCTCGGGGTACAGTGATCGATGGTGAACACTGTCTCGGGGTTCAGTGATCGATGGTGGACAGTGTCTCGGGGTTCAGTGATCGATGGTGGACAGTGTCTCGGGATTCAGTGATGGATGTTAGACAGTGTTTCGGGTTTCAGTGATGGATGGTAGACAGTGTCTCGGAGTTCAATGATCTACGGTGGACAGTGTCTCGGGGTTCAGTGATCGATGGTGGACAATGTCTCGGGGTTCCGTGATCGCTGGTGGACAGTGTCTCGGGGTTCAGTGATCGATGGTGGACAATGTCTCGGGGTTCAGTGATGGATGGTAAACAGTGTCTCGGTGTTCAGTGATTGATGGTAGGCAGTGCCTCAGGGTTCAGTGATGGAAGTTAGACAGTGTCTCGGGGTTCAGTGATTGATGGTAGACAGTGTCTCGGGGTTCAGTGATGGCTGGTAGACAGTGTCTCGGGGTTCAATGATCGATGGTCAACAGTGTCTCAGGGTTCAGTGAACGATGGTGGACAGTGTCTCTGGATTCAGTGATGGATGGTAGACTGTGTCTCGGGGTTCAGTGCTGGATGGTAGACCGTGTCTCGGCGTTCAGCGATGAATTTTAGACAGTGTCTCGAGATTCAGTGATGGATGGTAGACAGTGTCTCAGGGTTCAGTGATGGATGGTAGACAGTGTCTCGGGATTCAGTAATGGATGGTAGGCAGTGTCCCGGGGTGCAGTGATCGCTTGTAGACAGTGTCTCGGGGTTCAGTGATCGATGATGGACAGTGTCTCGGGGTTCAGTGATGGATGGTAGACAGTGCCTCGTCGTACAGTGATCGATGGTAGACAGTGCCTCGGGGTTCAGTGATTGATGGTAGATAGTGTCTCGGGGTTCAGTGATCGATGGTGGACAATATCTCGGGGTTCAGTGATGGATGTTAGACAGCGTCTCGGGTTTCAGTGATGGATGGTAGACAGTGTCTCGGGGTTCAATGATCTACGGTGGACAGTGTCTCGGGGTTCAGTGATCGATGGTGGACAATGTCTCGGGGTTCAGTGATCGCTGGTGGACAGTGTCTCGGGGTTCACTGATGGATGGTAAACAGTGTCTCGTGGTTCAGTGATTGATGGTAGGCAGTGTCTCAGGGTTCAGTGATGGAAGTTATACAGTGTCTCGGGGTTCAGTGATGGATGGTAGACAATGTCTAGGGGTTCAATGATCGATGGTCAACAGTGTCTCAGGGTTCAGTGATCAATGGTAGACAGTGTCTCGGGGTTCAGTGATGGATGGTAGATAGTGTCTCGGGGTTCAGTGATCGATGGTGGACAATATCTCGGGGTTCAGTGATCGATGGTAGGCTGGATCTCGGCGTTCAGTGATCGATGGTAGGCTGGATCTCAGGGTTCAGTGATTGATGGTAGACAGTGTCTCGGGGTTCAGTGATGGATGGTAGGCAGTGTCTCGGGGTTCAGTGATCGATGGTAGACAGTGTCTTGGGGTTCGGTGATGGATGGTAGACGATATCTCGGGGTTCAGTGATGGAAGGTAGGCAGTGTCTCGGGATTCAGTGATCGATGGTCGACAGTGGCTCGGGGTTCAGTGATTGATGGTAGATATGTCTCGGGGTTCAGTGATCGATGGTGGACAATATCTCGGGGTTCAGTGATCGATGGTAGGCAGGATCTCGGCGTTCAGTGATCGATGGTAGGCTGGATCTCAGGGTTCAGTGATTGATGGTAGACAGTGTCTCGGGGTTCAGTGATGGATGGTAGGCAGTGTCTCGGGGTTCAGTGATCGATGGTAGACAGTGTCTCGGGGTTCAGTGATGGAGGGCAGACAGTGTCTTGGGGTTCGGTGATGGATGGTAGACGATATCTCGGGGTTCAGTGATGGATGGTAGGCAGTGTCTCGGGGTTCAGTGATCGATGGTCGACAGTGTCTCGGGGTTCAGTGATGGAGGGTAGACAGTGTCTCGGGGTTCAGTGATGGATGGTAGACAGTGTCTCGGGGTTCAGTGATGGATGGTAGACAGTGTCTCGGTTCAGTGATGGATGGTAGACAGTGTCATGTATTCAACCAGCATTGTAACCCATGTATAAACTGACCTAATTTGTACACCGTGAGAATACTGACCACTAGGTGGGAGACACTCCTAACCTGGACCTTCAGGTATAAAAGGGGAAGCTCCACACACCTTGATCACTTGAGTGCTAAGGAATAAAGGACAGGTCACAGACTGACCTTCCCTCAAGCATGGGCCTCGTGTGCATTTATACTGTGCAGTAAGGACGTATCAGACAGTGCCTCGGGGTTCAGTGATGGATGGTAGGCAGTGTCTCGGGGTTCAGTGATGGATGGTAGACGATGTCTCGGGGTTCAGTGATGGATGGTAGACAGTGTCTCGGGGTTCAGTGATCGATGGTAGGCAGTGTCTCGGGGTTCAGTGATCGATGGTAGACAGTGTCTCGGGGTTCAGTGATGGATGGTAGACAGTGTCTCGGGGTTCAGTGATGGATGGTAGACAGTGTCTCGGGGTTCAGTGATCGATGGTAGACAGTGTCTCCGTGTTCAGTGATGGATGGTAGGCAGTGTCTCGGGGTTGAGTGGTCGATGGTAGACAGTATCTCTGGGTTCAGTGATCGAAGGTAGAAAGTGTCTCGGGGTTCAGTGATGGATGGTAGACAGTGTCTCTGGGTTCAGTGGTCGATGGTAGACAGTGTCTCAGTGTTCAGTGATGGATAGTAGACAGTGTCTCGGGGTTCAGTGATGGATGGTAGACAGTGTCTCAGTGTTCAGTGATGGATAGTAGACAGTGTCTCGGGGTTCAGTGATGGATGGTAGACAGTATCTCTGGGTTCAGTGATGGATGTTAGACAGTGTCTCGGGGTTCAGTGATCGATGGTAAGCAGTGTCTCGGGGTTCAGTGATGGATAGTAGACAGTGTCTCGGGGTTCAGTGATGGATGGTAGACAGTGTCGCGGGATTCAGTGATGGATGGTAGACAATGTCTCAGGGTTCAGTGGTCGATGGTAAACAGTGTCTCGGGGTTCAGTGATCGATGGTAAGCAGTGTCTCGGAGTTCAGTGGTGGATGGTAGGCAGTGGCTCGGAGTTCAGTGATGGATGGTACACAGTGTGTCACGGGGTTCAGTGATTGATGGTAGACAGTGTCTCGGGGTTCAGTGCTGGATGGTAGACAGTGTCTCGGGGTTCAGTGATGGATGGTAGACAGTGTCTCGGGGTTCCGTGATGGATGGTAGACAGTGTCTCGGGGTTCAGTGATGGATGGTAGACAGTGTCTCGGTGTTCAGTGATGGATGCTAGACAGTGTCTCGGGGTTCAGTGATAGATGGTAGACAGTGTCTCGGGGTTCAGTGGTGGATGGTAGACAGTATCTCGGGGTTCAGTGATGGATGGTAGACAGTGTCTCGCTATTCAGTGATCGATGGCAGACAGTGTCTCGCGATTCAGTGATGAATGGTACACAGTGTGTTGGTGTTCAGTGATGGATTGTAGACAGTATCTCGGGGTTCAGTGATGGATGGTAGACAGTGTCTCGGAGTTCAGTGTTGGATGGTACACGGTATGTCGGGGTTCAGTGATGGATGGTACTTGTAGTGTAACGCACTGCAGACACAGTACGTCGGTGATGGACGGAATGAATGTTTTATGTGGCGGATGGGGTGCCAATCAATCCTGGATGGTGTTGCGTTTCTTGAGTGATGTTGGAGCTACACTCATCAAGTCAAGTGAAGAGTACCCCATCACACTACTGACTTGTGCCTTGTCGATGGTGGAAAGGCTTTGGCGAGTCACAAGGTGAGACACTCACCCCAGAATACCCAGCTTCTGACCTGCTCTTGCAGTCACGGTATTTATGTAGCTGCTTCAGTTAAGTTTCTGGTCAATGGTGACCCCCAGGATTTTGATGGAGTATTCAGTGATAGTAATTCTGTTGAATGTCAAGGGGCGATGGTTAGACTCTCGATTGTTTCAGATAGTCATTGCCTGGCAGTTGTGTGGCGGTCGAGTGAGTTAGATATGGCCCTTACGGCTAAAGGGATCAAGGAGTATGGAGAGAAAGCAGGAAAGGGGTACTGAGGTGAATGATCAGCCATTATCTTATTGAATGGTGGTGCAGGCTCGAAGGTCTAAATGGCCTACTCCTGCACCTATTTTCTATGTTTCGATGTTTCTATGGTTGACAGTGTCTCTGGGATCAGTGGTCGATGGTAGACAGTGTCTCAGGGTTCAGTGATGGATCGTAGACAGTGACTCGGGGTTCAGTGATGGATGGTAGACAGTGTCTCGGGGTTCAGTGACGGATGGTCGACAGTGTCTCGGGATTCAGTGATCGATGGTGGACAGTGTCTCAGGGTTCAGTGATCGATGGTAGACAGTGTGTCGGGGTTCAGTGATGGATGGTAGACAGTATCTCTGGGTTCTGTGATGGATGGTAGGCAGTGTCTCTGGGTTCAGTGATGGATGGTAGACACTGTCTCGGGGTTCAGTGCTGGATGGTAGACAGTGGCTCGGGGTTCAGTGATGAATGGTAGACAGTGTCTCGGGATTCAATGATGGATGGTAGACAGTGTCTCGGGGTTCAGTGATGGATGGTAGACAGTGTCTCGGGATTCAGTGATGGATGCTAGGCAGTCTCTCGGGGTTCAGTGATCGCTTGTAGACAGATTCTCGGGGTTCAGTGTTCGATGGTACTTGTCGTGTAACACACTGCAGCCACAGTACATTGGTGATGGACGGAGTGAATGTTTAATGTGGCGGATGGGGTGCCAATCAATCCTGGATGTTGTTGAGTTTCTTGAGTGATGTTGGAGCTACACTCATCAAGACAAGTGAAGAGTACCCCATCACACTCCTGGCTTGTGCCTTGTAGATGGTGGAAAGGCTTTGGCGAGTCACAAGGTGAGACACTCACCGCAAAATACCCAGCTTCTGACCTGCTCTTGTTGCCATGGTATTTATGTAGCTGCTCCAGTTAAGTTTCTGGTCAATGGTGACCCCCAGGATGTTGATGGAGTATTCAGTGATAGTAATGCTGTTGAAAGTCAAGGGGCGATGGTTAGACTCTCGATTGTTTCAGATAGTCATTGCCTGGCAGTTGTGTGGCGGTCGAGTGAGTTAGATATGGCCCTTACGGCTAAAGGGATCAAGGAGTATGGAGAGAAAGCAGGAAAGGGGTACTGAGGTGAATGATCAGTATCTCTGGGTTCAGTGATGGATGTTAGACAGTGTCTCCGTGTTCAGTGATGGATGGTAGGCAGTGTCTCGGGGTTGAGTGGTCGATGGTAGACAGTATCTCTGGGTTCAGTGATCGAAGGTAGAAAGTGTCTCGGGGTTCAGTGATGGATGGTAGACAGTGTCTCTGGGTTCAGTGGTCGATGGTAGACAGTGTCTCAGTGTTCAGTGATGGATAGTAGACAGTGTCTCGGGGTTCAGTGATGGATGGTAGACAGTATCTCTGGGTTCAGTGATGGATGTTAGACAGTGTCTCGGGGTTCAGTGATCGATGGTAAGCAGTGTCTCGGGGTTCAGTGATGGATGGTAGACAGTATCTCTGGGTTCAGTGATGGATGGTAGACAGTGTCTCGGGGTTCAGTGATGGATGGTAGACAGTGTCTCAGGGTTCAGTGGTCGATGGTAAACAGTGTCTCGGGGTTCAGTGGTGGATGGTAGGCAGTGGCTCGGGGTTCAGTGATGGATGGTAGACAGTGTCTCGGGGTTCAGTGATTGATGGTAGACAGTGTCTCGGGGTTCAGTGCTGGATGGTAGACAGTGTCTCGGGGTTCAGTGATGGATGGTAGGCAGTGTCTCGGGGTTCAGTGATGGATGGTACACAGTGTGTCGGTGTTCAGTGATGGATGGTAGACAGTGTCTCGGGGTTCAGTGATGGATGGTAGGCAGTGTCTCGGGGTTCAGTGATGGATGGTAGACAGTGTCTCGGGGTTCAGTGATGGATGGTAGACAGTGTCTCGGGGTTCAGTGATGGATGGTAGACAGTGTCTCGGTGTTCAGTGATGGATGCTAGACAGTGTCTCGGGGTTCAGTGATAGATGGTAGACAGTGTCTCGGGGTTCAGTGATGGATTGTAGACAGTATCTCGGGGTTCAGTGATGGATGGTAGACAGTGTCTCGGGGTTCAGTGTTGGATGGTACACGGTGTGTCGGGGTTCAGTGATGGATGGTACTTGTAGTGTAACGCACTGCAGACACAGTACGTCGGTGATGGACGGAATGAATGTTTTATGTGGCGGATGGGGTGCCAATCAATCCTGGATGGTGTTTCGTTTCTTGAGTGATGTTGGAGCTACACTCATCAAGACAAGTGAAGAGTACCCCATCACACTACTGACTTGTGCCTTGTCGATGGTGGAAAGGCTTTGGCGAATCACAAGGTGAGACACTCACCCCAGAATACCCAGCTTCTGACCTGCTCTTGCAGTCACGGTATTTATGTAGCTGCTCCAGTTAAGTTTCTGGTCAATGGTGACCCCCAGGATTTTGATGGAGTATTCAGTGATAGTAATGCTGTTGAAAGTCAAGGGGCGATGGTTAGACTCTCGATTGTTTCAGATAGTTATTGCCTGGCAGTTGTGTGGCGGTCGAGTGAGTTAGATATGGCCCTTACGGCGAAAGGGATCAAGGAGTATGGAGAGAAAGCAGGAAAGGGGTACTGAGGTGAATGATCAGCCATTATCTTATTGAATGGTGGTGCAGGCTCGAAGGTCTAAATGGCCTACTCGTGCACCTATTTTCTATGTTTCTATGTTTCTATGGTTTACAGTGTCTCTGGGTTCAGTGGTCGATGGTAGACAGTGTATCAGGGTTCAGTGATGGATAGTAGACAGTGACTCGGGGTTCAGTGATGGATGGTAGACAGTACCTCTGTGTTCAGTGACGGATGGTAGACAGTGTCTCGGGGTTCAGTGACTGATGGTAAGCAGAGTCTCGGGGTTCAGTGATGGATGGTAGACAGTGTCTCGGGGTTCAGTGTTGGATGGTACACAGTGTGTCGGGGTTCAGTGATCGATGGTAGACAGTGTCTCAGGTTTCAGTGATGGATGGTAGACAGTGTCTCGGGCTTCAGTGATGGATGGTAAACTGTGTCTCGGGGTTCAGTGATGGATGGTACACAGTGTGTTGGGGTTCAGTGATGGATGGTAGACAGTGTCTCGCGGTTCAGTGAAGGATGATAGACATTGTCTCTGGATTCAGTAATGGATGGTACACAGTGTGTCGGGGTTCAGTGATGGATGGTAGACAGTGTCTCTGGGTTCAGTGATGGATGGTAGACAGTGTGTCGGGGTTCAGTGATGGATGGTAGACAGTGCCTCTGGGTTCAGTGATCGATGGCAGGCTGGATCTCGGAGTTCAGTAATCGATGGTAGGCAGGATCTCAGGGTTCAGTGATCGATGGTAGACAGTGTCTCGGGTTTCAGTGATGGATGGTAGGCAGTGTCTCGGGGTTCAGTGATGGATGGTAGACAGTATCTCTGGGTTCAGTGATCGATGGTATACAGTGTCTCGGGGTTCAGTAATGGATGGTAGACAGTGTCTCTGGGTTCAGTGGTCGATGGTAGACAGTGTCTCAGGGTTTAGTGATCGATGGTAGGCAGTGTCTCGGGGTTCAGTGATGGGTGGTAGACAGTGTCTCGGGGTTCAGTGATCGATGGTAGACAGTGTCTCCGTGTTCAGTGATGGATGGTAGGCAGTGTTTCGGGGTTGAGTGGTCGATGGTACACAGTGTGTCGGTGTTCAGTGATGGATGGTAGACAGTGTCTCGGGGTTCAGTGATGGATGGTAGGCAGTGTCTCGGGGTTCAGTGATGGATGGTAGACAGTGTCTCGGGGTTCAGTGATGGATGGTAGACAGTGTCTCGGGCTTCAGTGATGGATGGTAAACTGTGTCTCGGGGTTCAGTGATGGATGGTACACAGTGTGTTGGGGTTCAGTGATGGATGGTAGACAGTGTCTCGCGGTTCAGTGAAGGATGATAGACATTGTCTCTGGATTCAGTAATGGATGGTACACAGTGTGTCGGGGTTCAGTGATGGATGGTAGACAGTGTCTCTGGGTTCAGTGATGGATGGTAGACAGTGTGTCGGGGTTCAGTGATGGAGTGTAGATAGTGTCTCGCGGTTCAGTGATGATGTTAGACAGTGTCTCTGTATTCAGTGATCGATGGTAGGCAGGATCTCGGGGTTCAGTTATGGATGGTAGACAGTGTCTCTGGGTTCAGTGATGGATAGTAGACGGTGTCTCGGGGTTCAGTGATGGATGGTAGACTGTGTCTCGCAATTCAGTGATGGATGGTAGACAGTGTCTCTGGGTTCAGTGATCGATGGCAGGCTGGATCTCGGAGTTCAGTAATCGATGGTAGGCAGGATCTCAGGGTTCAGTGATCGATGGTAGACAGTGTCTCGGGTTTCAGTGATGGGTGGTAGGCAGTGTCTCGGGGTTCAGTGATGGATGGTAGACAGTATCTCTGGGTTCAGTGATCGATGGTATACAGTGTCTCGGGGTTCAGTAATGGATGGTAGACAGTGTCTCTGGGTTCAGTGGTCGATGGTAGACAGTGTCTCAGGTTTCAGTGATCGATGGTACGCAGTGTCTCGGGGTTCAGTGATGGATGGTAGACAGTGTCTCGGGGTTCAGTGATCGATGGTAGACAGTGTCTCCGTGTTCAGTGATGGATGGTAGGCAGTGTCTCGGGGTTGAGTGGTCGATGGTAGACAGTATCTCTGGGTTCAGTGATCGAAGGTAGAAAGTGTCTCGGGGTTCAGTGATGGATGGTAGACAGTGTCTCTGGGTTCAGTGGTCGATGGTAGACAGTGTCTCAGTGTTCAGTGATGGATAGTAGACAGTGTCTCGGGGTTCAGTGATGGATGGTAGACAGTATCTCTGGGTTCAGTGATGGATGTTAGACAGTGTCTCGGGGTTCAGTGATCGATGGTAAGCAGTGTCTCGGGGTTCAGTGATGGATGGTAGAAAGTATATTGGGGTTCAGTGATGGATGGTAGACAGTGTCTCGGGGTTCAGTGATGGATGGTAGACAGTGTCTCAGGGTTCAGTGGTCGATGGTAAACAGTGTCTCGGGGTTCAGTGGTGGATGGTAGGCAGTGGCTCGGGGTTCAGTGATGGATGGTAGACAGTGTCTCGGGGTTCAGTGATTGATGGTAGACAGTGTCTCGGGGTTCAGTGCTGGATGGTAGACAGTGTCCCGGGGTTCAGTGATGGATGGTAGGCAGTGTCTCGGGGTTCAGTGATGGATGGTACACAGTGTGTCGGTGTTCAGTGATGGATGGTAGACAGTGTCTCGGGGTTCAGTGATGGATGGTAGGCAGTGTCTCGGGGTTCAGTGATGGATGGTAGACAGTGTCTCGGGGTTCAGTGATGGATGGTAGACAGTGTCTCGGTGTTCAGTGATGGATGCTAGACAGTGTCTCGGGGTTCAGTGATAGATGGTAGACAGTGTCTCGGGGTTCAGTGGTGGATGGTCGACAGTATCTCGGGGTTCAGTGATGGATGGTAGACAGTGTCTCGCTATTCAGTGATCGATGGCAGACAGTGTCTCGCGATTCAGTGATGGATGGTACACAGTGTGTTGGTGTTCAGTGATGGATTGTAGACAGTATCTCGGGGTTCAGTGATGGATGGTAGACAGTGTCTCGGAGTTCAGTGTTGGATGGTACACGGTGTGTCGGGGTTCAGTGATGGATGGTACTTGTAGTGTAACGCACTGTAGACACAGTACGTCGGTGATGGACGGAATGAATGTTTTATGTGGCGGATGGGGTGCCAATCAATCCTGGATGGTGTTGCGTTTCTTGAGTGATGTTGGAGCTACACTCATCAAGACAAGTGAAGAGTACCCCATCACACTACTGACTTGTGCCTTGTCGATGGTGGAAAGGCTTTGGCGAGTCACAAGGTGAGACACTCACCCCAGAATACCCAGCTTCTGACCTGCTCTTGCAGTCACGGTATTTATGTAGCTGCTCCAGTTAAGTTTCTGGTCAATGGTGACCCCCAGGATGTTGATGGAGTATTCAGTGATAGTAATGCTGTTGAAAGTCAAGGGGCGATGGTTAGACTCTCGATTGTTTCAGATAGTCATTGCCTGGCAGTTGTGTGGCGGTCGAGTGAGTTAGATATGGCCCTTACGGCTAAAGGGATCAAGGAGTATGGAGAGAAAGCAGGAAAGGGGTACTGAGGTGAATGATCAGCCATTATCTTATTGAATGGTGGTGCAGGCTCGAAGGTCTAAATGGCCTACTCGTGCACCTATTTTCTATGTTTCTATGTTTCTATGGTTTACAGTGTCTCTGGGTTCAGTGGTCGATGGTAGACAGTGTCTCAGGGTTCAGTGATGGATAGTAGACAGTGACTCGGGGTTCAGTGATGGATGGTAGACAGTACCTCTGTGTTCAGTGACGGATGGCAGACAGTGTCTCGGGGTTCAGTGATCGATGGTAAGCAGAGTCTCAGGGTTCAGTGATCGATGGTAGACAGTATCTCAGGGTTCAGTGATGGATGGTAAACAGTTTCTCGGGGTTCAGTGGTCGATGGTAGGCAGTGTCTCGGGGTTCAGTGATGGATGGTAGACAGTGTCTCGGGGTTCAGTGATGGATGGTAGACAGTGTCTCGGGCTTCAGTGATGGATGGTAAACTGTGTCTCGGGGTTCAGTGATGGATGGTACACAGTGTGTTGGGGTTCAGTGATGGATGGTAGACAGTGTCTCGCGGTTCAGTGAAGGATGATAGACATTGTCTCTGGATTCAGTAATGGATGGTACACAGTGTGTCGGGGTTCAGTGATGGATGGTAGACAGTGTCTCTGGGTTCAGTGATGGATGGTAGACAGTGTGTCGGGGTTCAGTGATGGAGGGTAGATAGTGTCTCGCGGTTCAGTGATGATGTTAGACAGTGTCTCTGTATTCAGTGATCGATGGTAGGCAGGATCTCGGGGTTCAGTTATGGATGGTAGACAGTGTCTCTGGGTTCAGTGATGGATGGTAGACGGTGTCTCGGGGTTCAGTGATGGATGGTAGACTGTGTCTCGCAATTCAGTGATGGATGGTAGACAGTGTCTCTGGGTTCAGTGATCGATGGCAGGCTGGATCTCGGAGTTCAGTAATCGATGGTAGGCAGGATCTCAGAGTTCAGTGATCGATGGTAGACAGTGTCTCGGGTTTCAGTGATGGATGGTAGGCAGTGTCTCGGGGTTCAGTGATGGATGGTAGACAGTATCTCTGGGTTCAGTGATCGATGGTATACAGTGTCTCGGGGTTCAGTAATGGATGGTAGACAGTGTCTCTGGGTTCAGTGGTCGATGGTAGACAGTGTCTCAGGGTTCAGTGATCGATGGTAGGCAGTGTCTCGGGGTTCAGTGATGGATGGTAGACAGTGTCTCGGGGTTCAGTGATCGATGGTAGACAGTGTCTCCGTGTTCAGTGATGGATGGTAGGCAGTGTCTCGGGGTTGAGTGGTCGATGGTAGACAGTATCTCTGGGTTCAGTGATCGAAGGTAGAAAGTGTCTCGGGGTTCAGTGATGGATGGTAGACAGTGTCTCTGGGTTCAGTGGTCGATGGTAGACAGTGTCTCAGTGTTCAGTGATGGATAGTAGACAGTGTCTCGGGGTTCAGTGATGGATGGTAGACAGTATCTCTGGGTTCAGTGATGGATGTTAGACAGTGTCTCGGGGTTCAGTGATCGATGGTAAGCAGTGTCTCGGGGTTCAGTGATGGATGGTAGAAAGTATATTGGGGTTCAGTGATGGATGGTAGACAGTGTTTCGGGGTTCAGTGATGGATGGTAGACAGTGTCTCAGGGTTCAGTGGTCGATGGTAAACAGTGTCTCGGGGTTCAGTGGTGGATGGTAGGCAGTGGCTCGGGGTTCAGTGATGGATGGTAGACAGTGTCTCGGGGTTCAGTGATTGATGGTAGACAGTGTCTCGGGGTTCAGTGCTGGATGGTAGACAGTGTCCCGGGGTTCAGTGATGGATGGTAGGCAGTGTCTCGGGGTTCAGTGATGGATGGTACACAGTGTGTCGGTGTTCAGTGATGGATGGTAGACAGTGTCTCGGGGTTCAGTGATGGATGGTAGGCAGTGTCTCGGGGTTCAGTGATGGATGGTAGACAGTGTCTCGGGGTTCAGTGATGGATGGTAGACAGTGTCTCGGTGTTCAGTGATGGATGCTAGACAGTGTCTCGGGGTTCAGTGATAGATGGTAGACAGTGTCTCGGGGTTCAGTGGTGGATGGTCGACAGTATCTCGGGGTTCAGTGATGGATGGTAGACAGTGTCTCGCTATTCAGTGATCGATGGCAGACAGTGTCTCGCGATTCAGTGATGGATGGTACACAGTGTGTTGGTGTTCAGTGATGGATTGTAGACAGTATCTCGGGGTTCAGTGATGGATGGTAGACAGTGTCTCGGAGTTCAGTGTTGGATGGTACACGGTGTGTCGGGGTTCAGTGATGGATGGTACTTGTAGTGTAACGCACTGCAGACACAGTACGTCGGTGATGGACGGAATGAATGTTTTATGTGGCGGATGGGGTGCCAATCAATCCTGGATGGTGTTGCGTTTCTTGAGTGATGTTGGAGCTACACTCATCAAGACAAGTGAAGAGTACCCCATCACACTACTGACTTGTGCCTTGTCGATGGTGGAAAGGCTTTGGCGAGTCACAAGGTGAGACACTCACCCCAGAATACCCAGCTTCTGACCTGCTCTTGCAGTCACGGTATTTATGTAGCTGCTCCAGTTAAGTTTCTGGTCAATGGTGACCCCCAGGATGTTGATGGAGTATTCAGTGATAGTAATGCTGTTGAAAGTCAAGGGGCGATGGTTAGACTCTCGATTGTTTCAGATAGTCATTGCCTGGCAGTTGTGTGGCGGTCGAGTGAGTTAGATATGGCCCTTACGGCTAAAGGGATCAAGGAGTATGGAGAGAAAGCAGGAAAGGGGTACTGAGGTGAATGATCAGCCATTATCTTATTGAATGGTGGTGCAGGCTCGAAGGTCTAAATGGCCTACTCGTGCACCTATTTTCTATGTTTCTATGTTTCTATGGTTTACAGTGTCTCTGGGTTCAGTGGTCGATGGTAGACAGTGACTCGGGGTTCAGTGATGGATGGTAGACAGTACCTCTGTGTTCAGTGACGGATGGCAGACAGTGTCTCGGGGTTCAGTGATCGATGGTAAGCAGAGTCTAGGGGTTCAGTGATGGATGGTAGACAGTATCTCGGGGTTCAGTGATGGATGGTAAACAGTTTCTCGGGGTTCAGTGGTCGATGGTAGGCAGTGTCTCGGGGTTCAGTGATGGATGGTAGACAGTGTCTCGGGGTTCATTGATCGATGCTAGACAGTGTCTCGGGGTTCAGTGATGGATGGTGGACAGTGTTTCGGGTTTCAGTGATGGATGATAGACAGTGTCTCGGGGTTCAGTGATGGATGGTCGACAGTGTCTCGGGGTTCAGTGATCGATGGTAGGCAGTGTCTCGGGGTTCAGTGATGGATGGTAGACAGTGTCTCGGGGTTCAGTGATCGATGGTAGACAGTGTCTCGGGGTTCCGTGATGGATGGTAGACGATGTCTCGGGGTTCAGTGATGGATGGTAGACAGTGTCTCGGGGTTCAGTGATCGATGGTAGGCAGTGTCTCGGGGTTCAGTGATGGATGGTAGACAGTGTCTCGGGGTTCAGTGATCGATGGTAGACAGTGTCTCCGTGTTCAGTGATGGACGGTAGGCAGAGTCTCGGGGTTGAGTGGTCGATGGTAGACAGTATCTCTGGGTTCAGTGATCGAAGGTAGAAAGTGTCTCGGGGTTCAGTGATGGATGGTAGACAGTGTCTCTGGGTTCAGTGGTCGATGGTAGACAGTGTCTCAGTGTTCAGTGATGGATAGTAGACAGTGTCTCGGGGTTCAGTGATGGATGGTAGACAGTATCTCTGGGTTCAGTGATGGATGTTAGACAGTGTCTCGGGGTTCAGTGATCGAGTAAGCAGTGTCTCGGGGTTCAGTGATGGATGGTAGAAAGTGTATTGGGGTTCAGTGATGGATGGTAGACAGTGTCTCGGGGTTCAGTGATGGATGGTAGACAATGTCTCAGGGTTCAGTGGTCGATGGTAAACAGTGTCTCGGGGTTCAGTGATCGATGGTAAGCAGTGTCTCGGGGTTCAGTGGTGGATGGTAGGCAGTGGCTCGGAGTTCAGTGATGGATGGCAGACAGTGTCTCAGGGTTCAGTGATTGATGGTAGACAGTGTCTCGGGGTTCAGTGCTGGATGGTAGACAGTGTCTCGGGGTTCAGTGATGGATGGTAGGCAGTGTCTCGGGGTTCAGTGATGGATGGTACACAATGTGTCGGTGTTCAGTGATGGATGGTAGACAGTGTCTCGGGGTTCAGTGATGAATGGTAGGCAGTGTCTCGGGGTTCAGTGATGGATGGTAGACAGTGTATCGGGGTTCATTGATGGATGGTAGACAGTGTCTCGGGGTTCAGTGAGGGATGGTAGACAGTGTCTCGGTGTTCAGTGATGAATGCTAGACAGTGTCTCAGGGTTCAGTGATAGATGGTAGACAGTGTCTCGGGGTTCAGTGGTGGATGGTAGACAGTATCTCGGGTTTCAGTGATGGATGGTAGACAGTGTCTCGCTATTCAGTGATCGATGGCAGAGAGTGTCTCGCGATTCAGTGATGGATGGTACACAGTGTGTTGGTGTTCAGTGATGGATTGTAGACAGTATCTCGGGGTTCAGTGATGGATGGTAGACAGTGTCTCGGGGTTCAGTTTTGGATGGGACACGGTGTGCCGGGGTTCAGTGATGGATGGTACTTGTAGTGTAACGCACTGCAGACACAGTACGTCGGTGATGGACGGAATGAATGTTTTATGTGGCGGATGGGGTGCCAATCAATCCTGGATGGTGTTGCGTTTCTTGAGTGATGTTGGAGCTACACTCATCAAGACAAGTGAAGAGTACCCCATCACACTACTGACTTGTGCCTTGTCGATGGTGGAAAGGCTTTGGCGAGTCACAAGGTGAGACACTCACCCCAGAATACCCAGCTTCTGACCTGCTCTTGCAGTCACGGTATTTATGTAGCTGCTCCAGTTAAGTTTCTGGTCAATGGTGATCCCCAGGATGTTGATGGAGTATTCAGTGATAGTAAAGCTGTTGAATGTCAAGGGGCGATGGTTAGACTCTCGATTGTTTCAGATAGTCATTGCCTGGCAGTTGTGTGGCGGTCGAGTGTCTTAGATATGGCCCTTACGGCTAAAGGGATAAAGGAGTATGAAGAGAAAGCAGGAAATGGGTACTGAGGTGAATGATCAGCCATTATCTTATTGAATGGTGGTGCAGGCTCGAAGGTTTAAATGGCCTACTCGTGCACCTATTTTCTATGTTTCTATGTTTCTATGGTTGACAGTGTCTCTGGGATCAGTGGTCGATGGTAGACAGTGTCTCAGGGTTCAGTGATGGATCGTAGACAGTGACTCGGGGTTCAGTGATGGATGGTAGACAGTGTCTCGGGGTTCAGTGATGGATGGTAGACAGTGTCTCGGTTCAGTGATGGATGGTAGACAGTGTCATTTATTCAACCAGCATTGTAACCCATGTATAAACTGACCTAATTTGTACACCGTGAGAACACTGACCACTAGGTGGGAGACACTCCGAAACTGGACCTTCAGGTATAAAAGGGGAAGCTCCACACACCTTGATCACTTGAGTGCTAAGGAATAAAGGACAGGTCACAGACTGACCTTCTCTCAAGCATGGGCCTCATGTGCATTTATACTGTGTAGTAAGGACGTATCAGACAGTGCCTCGGGGTTCAGTGATGGATGGTAGGCAGTGTCTCGGGGTTCAGTGATGGATGGTAGACAGTGTCTCGGGGTTCAGTGATCGATGGTAGGCAGTGTCTCGGGGTTCAGTGATGGATGGTAGACAGTGTCTCGGGGTTCAGTGATGGATGGTAGACAGTATCTCTGGGTTCAGTGATCGAAGGTAGAAAGTGTCTCGGGGTTCAGTGATGGATGGTAGAAAGTGTATTGGGGTTCAGTGATGGATGGTAGACAGTGTCTCGGGGTTCAGTGATTGATGGTAGACAATGTCTCAGGGTTCAGTGGTCGATGGTAAACCGTGTCTCGGGGTTCAGTGATCGATGGTAAGCAGTGTCTCGGGGTTCAGTAGTGGATGGTAGGCAGTGGCTCGGAGTTCAGTGATGGATGGTAGACAGTGTCACGGGGTTCAGTGATTGATGGTAGACAGTGTCTCGGGGTTCAGTGCTGGATGGTAGACAGTGTCTCGGGGTTCAGTGGTGGATGGTAGGCAGTGTCTCGGGGTTCAGTGATGGATGGTACACAGTGTGTCGGTGTTCAGTGATGGATGGTAGACAGTGTCTCGGGGTTCAGTGATGGATGGTAGGCAGTGTCTCGGGGTTCAGTGATGGATGGTAGACAGTATCTCGGGGTTCAGTGATGGATGGTAGACAGTGTCTCGGGGTTCAGTGATGGATGGTAGACAGTGTCTCGGTGTTCAGTGATGGATGCTAGACAATGTCTCGGGGTTCAGTGATAGATGGTAGACAGTGCCTCGGGGTTCAGTGGTGGATGGTAGACAGTATCTCGGGGTTCAGTGATGGATGGTAGACAGTGTCTCGCTATTCAGTGATCGATAGCAGACAGTGTCTCGCGATTCAGTGATGGATGGTACACAGTGTGTTGGTGTTCAGTGATGGATTGTAGACAGTATCTCGGGGTTCAGTGATGGATGGTAGACAGTGTCTCGGAGTTCAGTGTTGGATGGTACACGGTGTGTCGGGGTTCAGTGATGGATGGTACTTGTAGTGTAACGCACTGTAGACACAGTACGTCGGTGATGGACGGAATTAATGTTTTATGTGGCGGATGGGGTGCCAATCAATCCTGGATGGTGTTGCGTTTCTTGAGTGATGTTGGAGCTACACTCATCAAGACAAGTGAAGAGTACCCCATCACACTACTGACTTGTGCCTTGTCGATGGTGGAAAGGCTTTGGCGAGTCACAAGGTGAGACACTCACCCCAGAATACCCAGCTTTTGACCTGCTCTTGCAGTCACGGTATTTATGTAGCTGCTCCAGTTAAGTTTCTGGTCAATGGTGACCCCCAGGATGTTGATGGAGTATTCAGTGATAGTAATGCTGTTGAATGTCAAGGGGCGATGGTTAGACTCTCGATTGTTTCAGATAGTCATTGCCTGGCAGTTGTGTGGCGGTCGAGTGAGTTAGATATGGCCCTTACGGCTAAAGGGATCAAGGAGTATGGAGAGAAAGCAGGAAAGGGGTACTGAGGTGAATGATCAGCCATTATCTTATTGAATGGTGGTGCAGGCTCGAAGGACTAAATGGCTTACTCCTGCACCTATTTTCTATGTTTCTATGTTTCTATGGTTGACAGTGTCTCTGGGTTCAGTGGTCGATGGTAGACAGTGTCTCAGGGTTCAGTGATGGATCGTAGACAGTGACTCGGGGTTCAGTGATGGATGGTAGACAGTACCTCTGGGTTCAGTGACGGATGGTAGACAGTGTCTCGGGGTTCAGTGATCGATGGTAAGCAGAGTCTCGGGGTTCAGTGATGGATGGTAGACAGTATCTCGGGGTTCAGTGATGGATGGTAAACAGTGTCTCGGGGTTCAGTGATGGATGGTAGACAGTGTCTCGGGGTTCATTGATCGATGCTAGACAGTGTCTCGGGGTTCAGTGATGGATGGTGGACAGTGTTTCGGGTTTCAGTGATGGATGATAGACAGTGTCTCGGGGTTCAGTGATGGATGGTCGACAGTGTCCCGGGATTTAGTGATCGATGGTGGACAGTGTCTCAGGGTTCAGTGATCGATGGTAGACAGTGTCTCGGGGTTCAGTGATGGATGGTCGACAGTGTCTCGGGGTTCAGTGATGGATGGTAGACAGTGTCTCGCAGTTCAGTGATGGATGGTAGACAGTGTCTTTGGGTTCAGTGATCGATGGTAGGCAGGATCTCGGCGTTCAGTGATCGATGGTAGGCTGGATCTCAGGGTTCAGTGATTGATGGTAGACAGTGTCTCGGGGTTCAGTGATGGATGGTAGGCAGTGTCTCGGGGTTCAGTGATCGATGGTAGACAGTGTCTCGGGGTTCAGTGATGGAGGATAGACAGTGTCTTGGGGTTCGGTGATGGATGGTAGACGATATCTCGGGGTTCAGTGATGGATGGTAGACAGTGTCTCGGGGTTCAGTGATGGATGGTAGACAGTGTCTCGGTTCAGTGATGGATGGTAGACAGTGTCATGTATTCAACCAGCATTGTAACCCATGTATAAACTGACCTAATTTGTACACCGTGAGAACACTGACCACTAGGTGGGAGACACTCCTAACCTGGACCTTCAGGTATAAAAGGGGAAGCTCCACACACCTTGATCACTTGAGTGCTAAGGAATAAAGGACAGGTCACAGACTGACCTTCTCTCAAGCATGGGCCTCGTGTGCATTTATACTGTGTAGTAAGGACGTATCAGACAGTGCCTCGGGGTTCAGTGATGGATGGTAGACAGTGTCTCGGGGTTCAGTGATGGATGGTAGACGATGTCTCGGGGTTCAGTGATGGATGGTAGACAGTGTCTCGGGGTTCAGTGATCGATGGTAGGCAGTGTCTCGGGGTTCAGTGATCGATGGTAGACAGTGTCTCGGGGTTCAGTGATGGATGGTAGACAGTGCCTCGGGGTTCAGTGATGGATAATAGGCAGTGTCTCGGGGTTCAGTGATGGATGGTAGACAGTGTCTCGGGGTTCAGTGATCGATGGTAGACAGTGTCTCCGTGTTCAGTGATGGATGGTAGGCAGTGTCTCGGGGTTGAGTGGTCGATGGTAGACAGTATCTCTGGGTTCAGTGATCGAAGGTAGAAAGTGTCTCGGGGTTCAGTGATGGATGGTAGACAGTGTCTCTGGGTTCAGTGGTCGATGGTAGACAGTATCTCAGTGTTCAGTGATGGATAGTAGACAGTGTCTCGGGGTTCAGTGATGGATGGTAGACAGTATCTCTGGGTTCAGTGATGGATGTTAGACAGTGTCTCGGGGTTCAGTGATCGATGGTAAGCAGTGTCTCGGGGTTCAGTGATGGATGGTAGAAAGTGTATTGGGGTTCAGTGATGGATGGTAGACAGTGTCTCGGGGTTCAGTGATGGATAGAAACATAGAAACATAGAAAATAGGTGCAGGAGCAGGCCATTCAGCCCTTCTAGCCTGCACCGCCATTCAATGAGTTCATGGCTGAACATGAAACTTCAGTACCCCCTTCCTGCTTTCTCGCCATAACCCTTGATCTCCCGAGTAGTAAGGACTTCATCTAACTCCCTTTTGAATATATTTAGTGAATTGGCCTCAACTACTTTCTGTGGTAGAGACAGTGTCTCGGGGTTCAGTGATCGATGGTAAGCAGTGTCTCGGGGTTCAGTGATGGATGGTAGAAAGTATATTGGGGTTCAGTGATGGATGGTAGACAGTGTTTCGGGGTTCAGTGATGGATGGTAGACAGTGTCTCAGGGTTCAGTGGTCGATGGTAAACAGTGTCTCGGGGTTCAGTGGTGGATCGTAGGCAGTGGCTCGGGGTTCAGTGATGGATGGTAGACGGTGTCTCGGGGTTCAGTGATTGATGGTAGACAGTGTCTCGGGGTTCAGTGCTGGATGGTAGACAGTGTCCCGGGGTTCAGTGATGGATGGTAGGCAGTGTCTCGGGGTTCAGTGATGGATGGTACACAGTGTGTCGGTGTTCAGTGATGGATGGTAGACAGTGTCTCGGGGTTCAGTGATGGATGGTAGGCAGTGTCTCGGGGTTCAGTGATGGATGGTAGACAGTGTCTCGGGGTTCAGTGATGGATGGTAGACAGTGTCTCGGTGTTCAGTGATGGATGCTAGACAGTGTCTCGGGGTTCAGTGATAGATGGTAGACAGTGTCTCGGGGTTCAGTGGTGGATGGTCGACAGTATCTCGGGGTTCAGTGATGGATGGTAGACAGTGTCTCGCTATTCAGTGATCGATGGCAGACAGTGTCTCGCGATTCAGTGATGGATGGTACACAGTGTGTTGGTGTTCAGTGATGGATTGTAGACAGTATCTCGGGGTTCAGTGATGGATGGTAGACAGTGTCTCGGAGTTCAGTGTTGGATGGTACACGGTGTGTCGGGGTTCAGTGATGGATGGTACTTGTAGTGTAACGCACTGCAGACACAGTACGTCGGTGATGGACGGAATGAATGTTTTATGTGGCGGATGGGGTGCCAATCAATCCTGGATGGTGTTGCGTTTCTTGAGTGATGTTGGAGCTACACTCATCAAGACAAGTGAAGAGTACCCCATCACACTACTGACTTGTGCCTTGTCGATGGTGGAAAGGCTTTGGCGAGTCACAAGGTGAGACACTCACCCCAGAATACCCAGCTTCTGACCTGCTCTTGCAGTCACGGTATTTATGTAGCTGCTCCAGTTAAGTTTCTGGTCAATGGTGATCCCCAGGATGTTGATGGAGTATTCAGTGATAGTAAAGCTGTTGAATGTCAAGGGGCGATGGTTAGACTCTCGATTGTTTCAGATAGTCATTGCCTGGCAGTTGTGTGGCGGTCGAGTGTGTTAGATATGGCCCTTACGGCTAAAGGGATCAAGGAGTATGAAGAGAAAGCAGGAAAGGGGTACTGAGGTGAATGATCAGCCATTATCTTATTGAATGGTGGTGCAGGCTCGAAGGTTTAAATGGCCTACTCGTGCACCTATTTTCTATGTTTCTATGTTTCTATGGTTGACAGTGTCTCTGGGTTCAGTGGTCGATGGTAGACAGTGTCTCAGGGTTCAGTGATGGATCGTAGACAGTGACTCGGGGTTCAGTGATGGATGGTAGACAGTGTCTCGGGGTTCAGTGATGGATGGTAGACAGTGTCTCGGTTCAGTGATGGATGGTAGACAGTGTCATGTATTCAACCAGCATTGTAACCCATGTATAAACTGACCTAATTTGTACACCGTGAGAACACTGACCACTAGGTGGGAGACACTCCGAAACTGGACCTTCAGGTATAAAAGGGGAAGCTCCACACACCTTGATCACTTGAGTGCTAAGGAATAAAGGACAGGTCACAGACTGACCTTCTCTCAAGCATGGGCCTCATGTGCATTTATACTGTGTAGTAAGGACGTATCAGACAGTGCCTCGGGGTTCAGTGATGGATGGTAGACGATGTCTCGGGGTTCAGTGATGGATGGTAGACAGTGTCTCGGGGTTCAGTGATCGATGGTAGGCAGTGTCTCGGGGTTCAGTGATCAATGGTAGACAGTGTCTCGGGGTTCAGTGATGGATGGTAGACAGTGTCTCGGGGTTAAGTGATGGATGGTAGGCAGTGTCTCGGGGTTCAGTGATGGATGGTAGACAGTGTCTCGGGGTTCAGTGATCGATGGTAGACCGTGTCTCGGGGTTCAGTGATGGATGGTAGACAGTGTCTCGGGGTTCAGTGATCGATGGTAGACAGTGTCTCCGTGTTCAGTGATGGATGGTAGGCAGAGTCTCGGGGTTGAGTGGTCGATGGTAGACAGTATCTCTGGGTTCAGTGATCGAAGGTAGAAAGTGTCTCGGGGTTCAGTGATGGATGGTAGACAGTGTCTCTGGGTTCAGTGATCGAAGGTAGACAGTGTCTCAGGGTTCAGTGATCGATGGTAGGCAGTGTCTCGGGGTTCAGTGATGGATGGTAGACAGTGTCTCTGGGTTCAGTGATCGATGGTAGACAGTGTCTCCGTGTTCAGTGATGGATGGTAGGCAGTGTCTCGGGGTTGAGTGGTCGATGGTAGACAGTATCTCTGGGTTCAGTGATCGAAGGTAGAAAGTGTCTCGGGGTTCAGTGATGGATGGTAGAAAGTGTATTGGGGTTCAGTGATGGATGGTAGACAGTGTCTCGGGGTTCAGTGATGGATGGTAGACAATGTCTCAGGGTTCAGTGGTCGATGGTAAACCGTGTCTCGGGGTTCAGTGATCGATGGTAAGCAGTGTCTCGGGGTTCAGTAGTGGATGGTAGGCAGTGGCTCGGAGTTCAGTGATGGATGGTAGACAGTGTCACGGGGTTCAGTGATTGATGGTAGACAGTGTCTCGGGGTTCAGTGCTGGATGGTAGACAGTGTCTCGCTATTCAGTGATCGATGGCAGACAGTGTCTCGCGATTCAGTGATGGATGGTACACAGTGTGTTGGTGTTCAGTGATGGCTTGTAGACAGTATCTCGGGGTTCAGTGATGGATGGTAGACAGTGTCTCGGGGTTCAGTTTTGGATGGGACACGGTGTGCCGGGGTTCAGTGATGGATGGTACTTGTAGTGTAACGCACTGCAGACACAGTACGTCGGTGATGGACGGAATGAATGTTTTATGTGGCGGATGGGGTGCCAATCAATCCTGGATGGTGTTGCGTTTCTTGAGTGATGTTGGAGCTACACTCATCAAGACAAGTGAAGAGTACCCCATCACACTACTGACTTGTGCCTTGTCGATGGTGGAAAGGCTTTGGCGAGTCACAAGGTGAGACACTCACCCCAGAATACCCAGCTTCTGACCTGCTCTTGCAGTCACGGTATTTATGTAGCTGCTCCAGTTAAGTTTCTGGTCAATGGTGATCCCCAGGATGTTGATGGAGTATTCAGTGATAGTAAAGCTGTTGAATGTCAAGGGGCGATGGTTAGACTCTCGATTGTTTCAGATAGTCATTGCCTGGCAGTTGTGTGGCGGTCGAGTGTCTTAGATATGGCCCTTACGGCTAAAGGGATAAAGGAGTATGAAGAGAAAGCAGGAAATGGGTACTGAGGTGAATGATCAGCCATTATCTTATCGAATGGTGGTGCAGGCTCGAAGGTTTAAATGGCCTACTCGTGCACCTATTTTCTATGTTTCTATGTTTCTATGGTTGACAGTGTCTCTGAGATCAGTGGTCGATGGTAGACAGTGTCTCAGGGTTCAGTGATGGATCGTAGACAGTGACTCTGGGTTCAGTGGTCGATGGTAGACAGTGTCTCAGTGTTCAGTGATGGATAGTAGACAGTGTCTCGGGGTTCAGTGATGGATGGTAGACAGTATCTCTGGGTTCAGTGATGGATGTTAGACAGTGTCTCGGGGTTCAGTGATCGAGTAAGCAGTGTCTCGGGGTTCAGTGATGGATGGTAGAAAGTGTATTGGGGTTCAGTGATGGATGGTAGACAGTGTCTCGGGGTTCAGTGATGGATGGTAGACAATGTCTCAGGGTTCAGTGGTCGATGGTAAACAGTGTCTCGGGGTTCAGTGATCGATGGTAAGCAGTGTCTCGGGGTTCAGTGGTGGATGGTAGGCAGTGGCTCGGAGTTCAGTGATGGATGGCAGACAGTGTCTCAGGGTTCAGTGATTGATGGTAGACAGTGTCTCGGGGTTCAGTGCTGGATGGTAGACAGTGTCTCGGGGTTCAGTGATGGATGGTAGGCAGTGTCTCGGGGTTCAGTGATGGATGGTACACAATGTGTCGGTGTTCAGTGATGGATGGTAGACAGTGTCTCGGGGTTCAGTGATGAATGGTAGGCAGTGTCTCGGGGTTCAGTGATGGATGGTAGACAGTGTATCGGGGTTCATTGATGGATGGTAGACAGTGTCTCGGGGTTCAGTGATGGATGGTAGACAGTGTCTCGGTGTTCAGTGATGAATGCTAGACAGTGTCTCGGGGTTCAGTGATAGATGGTAGACAGTGTCTCGGGGTTCAGTGGTGGATGGTAGACAGTATCTCGGGTTTCAGTGATGGATGGTAGACAGTGTCTCGCTATTCAGTGATCGATGGCAGACAGTGTCTCGCGATTCAGTGATGGATGGTACACAGTGTGTTGGTGTTCAGTGATGGATTGTAGACAGTATCTCGGGGTTCAGTGATGGATGGTAGACAGTGTCTCGGGGTTCAGTTTTGGATGGGACACGGTGTGCCGGGGTTCAGTGATGGATGGTACTTGTAGTGTAACGCACTGCAGACACAGTACGTCGGTGATGGACGGAATGAATGTTTTATGTGGCGGATGGGGTGCCAATCAATCCTGGATGGTGTTGCGTTTCTTGAGTGATGTTGGAGCTACACTCATCAAGACAAGTGAAGAGTACCCCATCACACTACTGACTTGTGCCTTGTCGATGGTGGAAAGGCTTTGGCGAGTCACAAGGTGAGACACTCACCCCAGAATACCCAGCTTCTGACCTGCTCTTGCAGTCACGGTATTTATGTAGCTGCTCCAGTTAAGTTTCTGGTCAATGGTGATCCCCAGGATGTTGATGGAGTATTCAGTGATAGTAAAGCTGTTGAATGTCAAGGGGCGATGGTTAGACTCTCGATTGTTTCAGATAGTCATTGCCTGGCAGTTGTGTGGCGGTCGAGTGTCTTAGATATGGCCCTTACGGCTAAAGGGATAAAGGAGTATGAAGAGAAAGCAGGAAATGGGTACTGAGGTGAATGATCAGCCATTATCTTATCGAATGGTGGTGCAGGCTCGAAGGTTTAAATGGCCTACTCGTGCACCTATTTTCTATGTTTCTATGTTTCTATGGTTGACAGTGTCTCTGGGATCAGTGGTCGATGGTAGACAGTGTCTCAGGGTTCAGTGATGGATCGTAGACAGTGACTCGGGGTTCAGTGATGGATGGTAGACAGTGTCTCGGGGTTCAGTGATGGATGGTAGACAGTGTCTCGGTTCAGTGATGGATGGTAGACAGTGTCATTTATTCAACCAGCATTGTAACCCATGTATAAACTGACCTAATTTGTACACCGTGAGAACACTGACCACTAGGTGGGAGACACTCCGAAACTGGACCTTCAGGTATGAAAGGGGAAGCTCCACACACCTTGATCACTTGAGTGCTAAGGAATAAAGGACAGGTCACAGACTGACCTTCTCTCAAGCATGGGCCTCATGTGCATTTATACTGTGTAGTAAGGACGTATCAGACAGTGCCTCGGGGTTCAGTGATGGATGGTAGGCAGTGTCTCGGGGTTCAGTGATGGATGGTAGACAGTGTCTCGGGGTTCAGTGATCGATGGTAGGCAGTGTCTCGGGGTTCAGTGATGGATGGTAGACAGTGTCTCGGGGTTCAGTGATGGATGGTAGACAGTATCTCTGGGTTCAGTGATCGAAGGTAGAAAGTGTCTCGGGGTTCAGTGATGGATGGTAGAAAGTGTATTGGGGTTCAGTGATGGATGGTAGACAGTGTCTCGGGGTTCAGTGATGGATGGTAGACAATGTCTCAGGGTTCAGTGGTCGATGGTAAACCGTGTCTCGGGGTTCAGTGATCGATGGTAAGCAGTGTCTCGGGGTTCAGTAGTGGATGGTAGGCAGTGGCTCGGAGTTCAGTGATGGATGGTAGACAGTGTCACGGGGTTCAGTGATTGATGGTAGACAGTGTCTCGGGGTTCAGTGCTGGATGGTAGACAGTGTCTCGGGGTTCAGTGGTGGATGGTAGGCAGTGTCTCGGGGTTCAGTGATGGATGGTACACAGTGTCTCGGGGTTCAGTGATGGATGGTAGACAGTGTCTCGGGGTTCAGTGATGGATGGTAGGCAGTGTCTCGGGGTTCAGTGATGGATGGTAGACAGTATCTCGGGGTTCAGTGATGGATGGTAGACAGTGTCTCGGGGTTCAGTGATGGATGGTAGACAGTGTCTCGGTGTTCAGTGATGGATGCTAGACAATGTCTCGGGGTTCAGTGATAGATGGTAGACAGTGTCTCGGGGTTCAGTGGTGGATGGTAGACAGTATCTCGGGGTTCAGTGATGGATGGTAGACAGTGTCTCGCTATTCAGTGATCGATAGCAGACAGTGTCTCGCGATTCAGTGATGGATGGTACACAGTGTGTTGGTGTTCAGTGATGGATTGTAGACAGTATCTCGGGGTTCAGTGATGGATGGTAGACAGTGTCTCGGAGTTCAGTGTTGGATGGTACACGGTGTGTCGGGGTTCAGTGATGGATGGTACTTGTAGTGTAACGCACTGTAGACACAGTACGTCGGTGATGGACGGAATGAATGTTTTATGTGGCGGATGGGGTGCCAATCAATCCTGGATGGTGTTGCGTTTCTTGAGTGATGTTGGAGCTACACTCATCAAGACAAGTGAAGAGTACCCCATCACACTACTGACTTGTGCCTTGTCGATGGTGGAAAGGCTTTGGCGAGTCACAAGGTGAGACACTCACCCCAGAATACCCAGCTTTTGACCTGCTCTTGCAGTCACGGTATTTATGTAGCTGCTCCAGTTAAGTTTCTGGTCAATGGTGACCCCCAGGATGTTGATGGAGTATTCAGTGATAGTAATGCTGTTGAATGTCAAGGGGCGATGGTTAGACTCTCGATTGTTTCAGATAGTCATTGCCTGGCAGTTGTGTGGCGGTCGAGTGAGTTAGATATGGCCCTTACGGCTAAAGGGATCAAGGAGTATGGAGAGAAAGCAGGAAAGGGGTACTGAGGTGAATGATCAGCCATTATCTTATTGAATGGTGGTGCAGGCTCGAAGGACTAAATGGCTTACTCCTGCACCTATTTTCTATGTTTCTATGTTTCTATGGTTGACAGTGTCTCTGGGTTCAGTGGTCGATGGTAGACAGTGTCTCAGGGTTCAGTGATGGATCGTAGACAGTGACTCGGGGTTCAGTGATGGATGGTAGACAGTACCTCTGGGTTCAGTGACGGATGGTAGACAGTGTCTCGGGGTTCAGTGATCGATGGTAAGCAGAGTCTCGGGGTTCAGTGATGGAAGGTAGACAGTATCTCGGGGTTCAGTGATGGATGGTAAACAGTGCCTCGGGGTTCAGTGATGGATGGTAGACAGTGTCTCGGGGTTCATTGATCGATGCTAGACAGTGTCTCGGGGTTCAGTGATGGATGGTGGACAGTGTTTCGGGTTTCAGTGATGGATGATAGACAGTGTCTCGGGGTTCAGTGATGGATGGTCGACAGTGTCCCGGGATTTAGTGATCGATGGTGGACAGTGTCTCAGGGTTCAGTGATCGATGGTAGACAGTGTCTCGGGGTTCAGTGATGGATGGTCGACAGTGTCTCGGGGTTCAGTGATGGATGGTAGACAGTGTCTCGCAGTTCAGTGATGGATGGTAGACAGTGTCTTTGGGTTCAGTGATCGATGGTAGGCAGGATCTCGGCGTTCAGTGATCGATGGTAGGCTGGATCTCAGGGTTCAGTGATTGATGGTAGACAGTGTCTCGGGGTTCAGTGATGGATGGTAGGCAGTGTCTCGGGGTTCAGTGATCGATGGTAGACAGTGTCTCGGGGTTCAGTGATGGAGGATAGACAGTGTCTTGGGGTTCGGTGATGGATGGTAGACGATATCTCGGGGTTCAGTGATGGATGGTAGACAGTGTCTCGGGGTTCAGTGATGGATGGTAGACAGTGTCATGTATTCAACCAGCATTGTAACCCATGTATAAACTGACCTAATTTGTACACCGTGAGAACACTGACCACTAGGTGGGAGACACTCCTAACCTGGACCTTCAGGTATAAAAGGGGAAGCTCCACACACCTTGATCACTTGAGTGCTAAGGAATAAAGGACAGGTCACAGACTGACCTTCTCTCAAGCATGGGCCTCGTGTGCATTTATACTGTGTAGTAATGACGTATCAGACAGTGCCTCGGGGTTCAGTGATGGATAATAGGCAGTGTCTCGGGGTTCAGTGATGGATGGTAGACAGTGTCTCGGGGTTCAGTGATCGATGGTAGACAGTGTCTCCGTGTTCAGTGATGGATGGTAGGCAGTGTCTCGGGGTTGAGTGGTCGATGGTAGACAGTATCTCTGGGTTCAGTGATCGAAGGTAGAAAGTGTCTCGGGGTTCAGTGATGGATGGTAGACAGTGTCTCTGGGTTCAGTGGTCGATGGTAGACAGTATCTCAGTGTTCAGTGATGGATAGTAGACAGTGTCTCGGGGTTCAGTGATGGATGGTAGACAGTATCTCTGGGTTCAGTGATGGATGTTAGACAGTGTCTCGGGGTTCAGTGATCGATGGTAAGCAGTGTCTCGGGGTTCAGTGATGGATGGTAGAAAGTGTATTGGGGTTCAGTGATGGATGGTAGACAGTGTCTCGGGGTTCAGTGATGGATAGAAACATAGAAACATAGAAAATAGGTGCAGGAGCAGGCCATTCAGCCCTTCTAGCCTGCACCGCCATTCAATGAGTTCATGGCTGAACATGAAACTTCAGTACCCCCTTCCTGCTTTCTCGCCATAACCCTTGATCCCCCGAGTAGTAAGGACTTCATCTAACTCCCTTTTGAATATATTTAGTGAATTGGCCTCAACTACTTTCTGTGGTAGAGACAGTGTCTCGGGGTTCAGTGATCGATGGTAAGCAGTGTCTCGGGGTTCAGTGATGGATGGTAGAAAGTATATTGGGGTTCAGTGATGGATGGTAGACAGTGTTTCGGGGTTCAGTGATGGATGGTAGACAGTGTCTCAGGGTTCAGTGGTCGATGGTAAACAGTGTCTCGGGGTTCAGTGGTGGATGGTAGGCAGTGGCTCGGGGTTCAGTGATGGATGGTAGACAGTGTCTCGGGGTTCAGTGATTGATGGTAGACAGTGTCTCGGGGTTCAGTGCTGGATGGTAGACAGTGTCCCGGGGTTCAGTGATGGATGGTAGGCAGTGTCTCGGGGTTCAGTGATGGATGGTACACAGTGTGTCGGTGTTCAGTGATGGATGGTAGACAGTGTCTCGGGGTTCAGTGATGGATGGTAGGCAGTGTCTCGGGGTTCAGTGATGGATGGTAGACAGTGTCTCGGGGTTCAGTGATGGATGGTAGACAGTGTCTCGGTGTTCAGTGATGGATGCTAGACAGTGTCTCGGGGTTCAGTGATAGATGGTAGACAGTGTCTCGGGGTTCAGTGGTGGATGGTCGACAGTATCTCGGGGTTCAGTGATGGATGGTAGACAGTGTCTCGCTATTCAGTGATCGATGGCAGACAGTGTCTCGCGATTCAGTGATGGATGGTACACAGTGTGTTGGTGTTCAGTGATGGATTGTAGACAGTATCTCGGGGTTCAGTGATGGATGGTAGACAGTGTCTCGGAGTTCAGTGTTGGATGGTACACGGTGTGTCGGGGTTCAGTGATGGATGGTACTTGTAGTGTAACGCACTGCAGACACAGTACGTCGGTGATGGACGGAATGAATGTTTTATGTGGCGGATGGGGTGCCAATCAATCCTGGATGGTGTTGCGTTTCTTGAGTGATGTTGGAGCTACACTCATCAAGACAAGTGAAGAGTACCCCATCACACTACTGACTTGTGCCTTGTCGATGGTGGAAAGGCTTTGGCGAGTCACAAGGTGAGACACTCACCCCAGAATACCCAGCTTCTGACCTGCTCTTGCAGTCACGGTATTTATGTAGCTGCTCCAGTTAAGTTTCTGGTCAATGGTGATCCCCAGGATGTTGATGGAGTATTCAGTGATAGTAAAGCTGTTGAATGTCAAGGGGCGATGGTTAGACTCTCGATTGTTTCAGATAGTCATTGCCTGGCAGTTGTGTGGCGGTCGAGTGTGTTAGATATGGCCCTTACGGCTAAAGGGATCAAGGAGTATGAAGAGAAAGCAGGAAAGGGGTACTGAGGTGAATGATCAGCCATTATCTTATTGAATGGTGGTGCAGGCTCGAAGGTTTAAATGGCCTACTCGTGCACCTATTTTCTATGTTTCTATGTTTCTATGGTTGACAGTGTCTCTGGGTTCAGTGGTCGATGGTAGACAGTGTCTCAGGGTTCAGTGATGGATCGTAGACAGTGACTCGGGGTTCAGTGATGGATGGTAGACAGTGTCTCGGGGTTCAGTGATGGATGGTAGACAGTGTCTCGGTTCAGTGATGGATGGTAGACAGTGTCATGTATTCAACCAGCATTGTAACCCATGTATAAACTGACCTAATTTGTACACCGTGAGAACACTGACCACTAGGTGGGAGACACTCCGAAACTGGACCTTCAGGTATAAAAGGGGAAGCTCCACACACCTTGATCACTTGAGTGCTAAGGAATAAAGGACAGGTCACAGACTGACCTTCTCTCAAGCATGGGCCTCATGTGCATTTATACTGTGTAGTAAGGACGTATCAGACAGTGCCTCGGGGTTCAGTGATGGATGGTAGACGATGTCTCGGGGTTCAGTGATGGATGGTAGACAGTGTCTCGGGGTTCAGTGATCGATGGTAGGCAGTGTCTCGGGGTTCAGTGATCAATGGTAGACAGTGTCTCGGGGTTCAGTGATGGATGGTAGACAGTGTCTCGGGGTTAAGTGATGGATGGTAGGCAGTGTCTCGGGGTTCAGTGATGGATGGTAGACAGTGTCTCGGGGTTCAGTGATCGATGGTAGACCGTGTCTCGGGGTTCAGTGATGGATGGTAGACAGTGTCTCGGGGTTCAGTGATCGATGGTAGACAGTGTCTCCGTGTTCAGTGATGGATGGTAGGCAGAGTCTCGGGGTTGAGTGGTCGATGGTAGACAGTATCTCTGGGTTCAGTGATCGAAGGTAGAAAGTGTCTCGGGGTTCAGTGATGGATGGTAGACAGTGTCTCTGGGTTCAGTGATCGAAGGTAGACAGTGTCTCAGGGTTCAGTGATCGATGGTAGGCAGTGTCTCGGGGTTCAGTGATGGATGGTAGACAGTGTCTCGGGGTTCAGTGATCGATGGTAGACAGTGTCTCCGTGTTCAGTGATGGATGGTAGGCAGTGTCTCGGGGTTGAGTGGTCGATGGTAGACAGTATCTCTGGGTTCAGTGATCGAAGGTAGAAAGTGTCTCGGGGTTCAGTGATGGATGGTAGAAAGTGTATTGGGGTTCAGTGATGGATGGTAGACAGTGTCTCGGGGTTCAGTGATGGATGGTAGACAATGTCTCAGGGTTCAGTGGTCGATGGTAAACCGTGTCTCGGGGTTCAGTGATCGATGGTAAGCAGTGTCTCGGGGTTCAGTAGTGGATGGTAGGCAGTGGCTCGGAGTTCAGTGATGGATGGTAGACAGTGTCACGGGGTTCAGTGATTGATGGTAGACAGTGTCTCGGGGTTCAGTGCTGGATGGTAGACAGTGTCTCGGGGTTCAGTGGTGGATGGTAGGCAGTGTCTCGGGGTTCAGTGATGGATGGTACACAGTGTGTCGGTGTTCAGTGATGGATGGTAGGCAGTGTCTCGGGGTTCAGTGATGGATGGTAGGCAGTATCTCGGGGTTCAGTGATGGATGGTAGACAGTGTCTCGGGGTTCAGTGATGGATGGTAGACAGTGTCTCGGTGTTCAGTGATGGATGCTAGACAGTGTCTCGGGGTTCAGTGATAGATGGTAGACAGTGTCTCGGGGTTCAGTGGTGGATGGTAGACAGTATCTCGGGGTTCAGTGATGGATGGTAGACAGTGTCTCGCTATTCAGTGATCGATAGAAGACAGTGTCTCGCGATTCAGTGATGGATGGTACACAGTGTGTTGGTGTTCAGTGATGGATTGTAGACAGTATCTCGGGGTTCAGTGATGGATGGTAGACAGTGTCTCGGAGTTCAGTGTTGGATGGTACACGGTGTGTCGGGGTTCAGTGATGGATGGTACTTGTAGTGTAACGCACTGTAGACACAGTACGTCGGTGATGGACGGAATGAATGTTTTATGTGGCGGATGGGGTGCCAATCAATCCTGGATGGTGTTGCGTTTCTTGAGTGATGTTGGAGCTACACCCATCAAGACAAGTGAAGAGTACCCCATCACACTACTGACTTGTGCCTTGTCGATGGTGGAAAGGCTTTGGCGAGTCACAAGGTGAGACACTCACCCCAGAATACCCAGCTTTTGACCTGCTCTTGCAGTCACGGTATTTATGTAGCTGCTCCAGTTAAGTTTCTGGTCAATGGTGACCCCCAGGATGTTGATGGAGTATTCAGTGATAGTAATGCTGTTGAATGTCAAGGGGCGATGGTTAGACTCTCGATTGTTTCAGATAGTCATTGCCTGGCAGTTGTGTGGCGGTCGAGTGAGTTAGATATGGCCCTTACGGCTAAAGGGATCAAGGAGTATGGAGAGAAAGCAGGAAAGGGGTACTGAGGTGAATGATCAGCCATTATCTTATTGAATGGTGGTGCAGGCTCGAAGGACTAAATGGCTTACTCCTGCACCTATTTTCTATGTTTCTATGTTTCTATGGTTGACAGTGTCTCTGGGTTCAGTGGTCGATGGTAGACAGTGTCTCAGGGTTCAGTGATGGATCGTAGACAGTGACTCGGGGTTCAGTGATGGATGGTAGACAGTACCTCTGGGTTCAGTGACGGATGGTAGACAGTGTCTCGGGGTTCAGTGATCGATGGTAAGCAGAGTCTCGGGGTTCAGTGATGGATGGTAGACAGTATCTCGGGGTTCAGTGATGGATGGTAAACAGTGTCTCGGGGTTCAGTGATGGATGGTAGACAGTGTCTCGGGGTTCATTGATCGATGCTAGACAGTGTCTCGGGGTTCAGTGATGGATGGTGGACAGTGTTTCGGGTTTCAGTGATGGATGATAGACAGTGTCTCGGGGTTCAGTGATGGATGGTCGACAGTGTCCCGGGATTTAGTGATCGATGGTGGACAGTGTCTCAGGGTTCAGTGATCGATGGTAGACAGTGTCTCGGGGTTCAGTGATGGATGGTCGACAGTGTCTCGGGGTTCAGTGATGGATGGTAGACAGTGTCTCGCAGTTCAGTGATGGATGGTAGACAGTGTCTTTGGGTTCAGTGATCGATGGTAGGCAGGATCTCGGCGTTCAGTGATCGATGGTAGGCTGGATCTCAGGGTTCAGTGATTGATGGTAGACAGTGTCTCGGGGTTCAGTGATGGATGGTAGGCAGTGTCTCGGGGTTCAGTGATCGATGGTAGACAGTGTCTCGGGGTTCAGTGATGGAGGATAGACAGTGTCTTGGGGTTCGGTGATGGATGGTAGACGATATCTCGGGGTTCAGTGATGGATGGTAGACAGTGTCTCGGGGTTCAGTGATGGATGGTAGACAGTGTCTCGGTTCAGTGATGGATGGTAGACAGTGTCATGTATTCAACCAGCATTGTAACCCATGTATAAACTGACCTAATTTGTACACTGTGAGAACACTGACCACTAGGTGGGAGACACTCCTAACCTGGACCTTCAGGTATAAAAGGGGAAGCTCCACACACCTTGATCACTTGAGTGCTAAGGAATAAAGGACAGGTCACAGACTGACCTTCTCTCAAGCATGGGCCTCGTGTGCATTTATACTGTGTAGTAAGGACGTATCAGACAGTGCCTCGGGGTTCAGTGATGGATGGTAGGCAGTGTCTCGGGGTTCAGTGATGGATGGTAGACGATGTCTCGGGGTTCAGTGATGGATGGTAGACAGTGTCTCGGGGTTCAGTGATCGATGGTAGGCAGTGTCTCGGGGTTCAGTGATCGATGGTAGACAGTGTCTCGGGGTTCAGTGATGGATGGTAGACAGTGTCTCGGGGTTCAGTGATGGATGGTAGGCAGTGTCTCGGGGTTCAGTGATGGATGGTAGACAGTGTCTCGGGGTTCAGTGATCGATGGTAGACAGTGTCTCCGTGTTCAGTGATGGATGGTAGGCAGTGTCTCGGGGTTGAGTGGTCGATGGTAGACAGTATCTCTGGGTTCAGTGATCGAAGGTAGAAAGTGTCTCGGGGTTCAGTGATGGATGGTAGACAGTGTCTCTGGGTTCAGTGGTCGATGGTAGACAGTATCTCAGTGTTCAGTGATGGATAGTAGACAGTGTCTCGGGGTTCAGTGATGGATGGTAGACAGTATCTCTGGGTTCAGTGATGGATGTTAGACAGTGTCTCGGGGTTCAGTGATCGATGGTAAGCAGTGTCTCGGGGTTTAGTGATGGATGGTAGAAAGTGTATTGGGGTTCAGTGATGGATGGTAGACAGTGTCTCGGGGTTCAGTGATGGATGGTAGACAATGTCTTAGGGTTCAGTGGTCGATGGTAAACCGTGTCTCGGGGTTCAGTGATCGATGGTAAGCAGTGTCTCGGGGTTCAGTGGTGGATGGTAGGCAGTGGCTCGGAGTTCAGTGATGGATGGTAGACAGTGCCACGGGGTTCAGTGATTGATGGTAGACAGTGTCTCGGGGTTCAGTGCTGGATGGTAGACAGTGTCTCGGGGTTCAGTGATGGATGGTAGGCAGTGTCTCGGGGTTCAGTGATGGATGGTACACAGTGTGTCGGTGTTCAGTGATGGATGGTAGACAGTGTCTCGGGGTTCAGTGATGAATGGTAGGCAGTGTCTCGGGGTTCAGTGATGGATAGTAGACAGTATCTCGGGGTTCAGTGATGGATGGTAGACAGTGTCTCTGGGTTCAGTGATGGATGGTAGACAGTGTCTCGGTGTTCAGTGATGGATGCTAGACAGTGTCTCGGGGTTCAGTGATAGATGGTAGACAGTGTCTCGGGGTTCAGTGGTGGATGGTAGACAGTATCTCGGGGTTCAGTGATGGATGGTAGACAGTGTCTCGCTATTCAGTGATCGATAGCAGACAGTGTCTCGCGATTCAGTGATGGATGGTACACAGTGTGTTGGTGTTCAGTGATGGATTGTAGACAGTATCTCGGGGTTCAATGATGGATGGTAGACAGTGTCTCGGAGTTCAGTGTTGGATGGTACACGGTGTGTCGGGGTTCAGTGATGGATGGTACTTGTAGTGTAACGCACTGTAGACACAGTACGTCGGTGATGGACGGAATGAATGTTTTATGTGGCGGATGGGGTGCCAATCAATCCTGGACGGTGTTGCGTTTCTTGAGTGATGTTGGAGCTCCACTCATCAAGACAAGTGAAGAGTACCCCATCACACTACTGACTTGTGCCTTGTCGATGGTGGAAAGGCTTTGGCGAGTCACAAGGTGAGACACTCACCCCAGAATACCCAGCTTCTGACCTGCTCTTGCAGTCACGGTATTTATGTAGCTGCTCCAGTTAAGTTTCTGGTCAATGGTGACCCCCAGGATGTTGATGGAGTATTCAGTGATAGTAATGCTGTTGAATGTCAAGGGGCGATGGTTAGACTCTCGATTGTTTCAGATAGTCATTGCCTGGCAGTTGTGTGGCGGTCGAGTGAGTTAGATATGGCCCTTACGGCTAAAGGGATCAAGGAGTATGGAGAGAAAGCAGGAAAGGGGTACTGAGGTGAATGATCAGCCATTATCTTATTGAATGGTGGTGCAGGCTCGAAGGACTAAATGGCCTACTCCTGCACCTATTTTCTATGTTTCTATGTTTCTATGGTTGACAGTGTCTCTGGGTTCAGTGGTCGATGGTAGACAGTGTCTCAGGGTTCAGTGATGGATAGTAGACAGTGACTCGGAGTTCAGTGATGGATGGTAGACAGTACCGCTGTGTTCAGTGACGGATGGTAGACAGTGTCTCGGGGTTCAGTGATCGATGGTAAGCAGAGTATCGGGGTTCAGTGATGGATGGTAGGCAGTGTCTCAGGTTTCAGTGATGGATGGTAGACAGTGTCTCGGGCTTCAGTGATGGATGGTAAACTGTGTCTCGGGGTTCAGTGATGGATGGTACACAGTGTGTTGGGGTTCAGTGATGGATGGTAGACAGTGTCTCGCGGTTCAGTGAAGGATGATAGACATTGTCTCTGGATTCAGTAATGGATGGTACACAGTGTGTCGGGGTTCAGTGATGGATGGTAGACAGTGTCTCTGGGTTCAGTGATGGATGGTAGACAGTGTGTCGGGGTTCAGTAATGGAGGGTAGATAGTGTCTCGCGGTTCAGTGATGATGTTAGACAGTGTCTCTGAGTTCAGTGATCGATGGTAGGCAGGATCTCGGGGTTCAGTTATGGATGGTAGACAGTGTCTCTGGGTTCAGTGATGGATGGTAGACAGTGTCTCGGGGTTCAGTGATGGATGGTAGACTGTGTCTCGCAATTCAGTGATGGATGGTAGACAGTGCCTCTGGGTTCAGTGATCGATGGCAGGCTGGATCTCGGAGTTCAGTAATCGATGGTAGGCAGGATCTCAGGGTTCAGTGATCGATGGTAGACAGTGTCTCGGGTTTCAGTGATGGATGGTAGGCAGTGTCTCGGGGTTCAGTGATGGATGGTAGACAGTATCTCTGGGTTCAGTGATCGATGGTATACAGTGTCTCGGGGTTCAGTAATGGATGGTAGACAGTGTCTCTGGGTTCAGTGGTCGATGGTAGACAGTGTCTCAGGGTTCAGTGATCGATGGGAGGCAGTGTCTCGGGGTTCAGTGATGGATGGTAGACAGTGTCTCGGGGTTCAGTGATCGATGGTAGACAGTGTCTCCGTGTTCAGTGATGGATGGTAGGCAGTGTCTCGGGGTTGAGTGGTCGATGGTACACAGTGTGTCGGTGTGCAGTGATGGATGGTAGACAGTGTCTCGGGGTTCAGTGATGGATGGTAGGCAGTGTCTCGGGGTTCAGTGATGGATGGTAGACAGTGTCTCGGGGTTCAGTGATGGATGGTAGACAGTGTCTCGGGCTTCAGTGATGGATGGTAAACTGTGTCTCGGGGTTCAGTGATGGATGGTACACAGTGTGTTGGGGTTCAGTGATGGATGGTAGACAGTGTCTCGCGGTTCAGTGAAGGATGATAGACATTGTCTCTGGATTCAGTAATGGATGGTACACAGTGTGTCGGGGTTCAGTGATGGATGGTAGACACTGTCTCTGGGATCAGTGATGGATGGTAGACAGTGTGTCGGGGTTCAGTGATGGAGGGTAGATAGTGTCTCGCGGTTCAGTGATGATGTTAGACAGTGTCTCTGAGTTCAGTGATCGATGGTAGGCAGGATCTCGGGGTTCAGTTATGGATGGTAGACAGTGTCTCTGGGTTCAGTGATGGATGGTAGACGGTGTCTCGGGGTTCAGTGATGGATGGTAGACTGTGTCTCGCAATTCAGTGATGGATGGTAGACAGTGTCTCTGGGTTCAGTGATCGATGGCAGGCTGGATCTCGGAGTTCAGTAATCGATGGTAGGCAGGATCTCAGGGTTCAGTGATCGATGGTAGACAGTGTCTCGGGTTTCAGTGATGGATGGTAGGCAGTGTCTCGGGGTTCAGTGATGGATGGTAGACAGTATCTCTGGGTTCAGTGATCGATGGTATACAGTGTCTCGGGGTTCAGTAATTGATGGTAGACAGTGTCTCTGGGTTCAGTGGTCGATGGTAGACAGTGTCTCAGGGTTCAGTGATCGATGGTAGGCAGTGTCTCGGGGTTCAGTGATGGATGGTAGACAGTGTCTCGGGGTTCAGTGATCGATGGTAGACAGTGTCTCCGTGTTCAGTGATGGATGGTAGGCAGTGTCTCGGGGTTGAGTGGTCGATGGTAGACAGTATCTCTGGGTTCAGTGATCGAAGGTAGAAAGTGTCTCGGGGTTCAGTGATGGATGGTAGACAATGTCTCTGGGTTCAGTGGTCGATGGTAGACAGTGTCTCAGTGTTCAGTGATGGATAGTAGACAGTGTCTCGGGGTTCAGTGATGGATGGTAGACAGTATCTCTGGGTTCAGTGATGGATGTTAGACAGTGTCTCGGGGTTCAGTGATCGATGGTAAGCAGTGTCTCGGGGTTCAGTGATGGATGGTAGAAAGTGTATTGGGGTTCAGTGATGGATGGTAGAGAGTGTCTCGGGGTTCAGTGATGGATGGTAGACAGTGTCTCAGGGTTCAGTGGTCGATGGTAAACAGTGTCTCGGGGTTCAGTGGTGGATGGTAGGCAGTGGCTCGGGGTTCAGTGATGGATGGTAAACAGTGTCTCGGGGTTCAGTGATTGATGGTAGACAGTGTCTCGGGGTTCAGTGCTGGATGGTAGACAGTGTCTCGGGGTTCAGTGATGGATGGTAGGCAGTGTCTCGGGGTTCAGTGATGGATGGTACACAGTGTGTCGGTGTTCAGTGATGGATGGTAGACAGTGTCTCGGGGTTCAGTGATGGATGGTAGGCAGTGTCTCGGGGTTCAGTGATGGATGGTAGACAGTGTCTCGGGGTTCAGTGATGGATGGTAGACAGTGTCTCGGGGTTCAGTGATGGATGGTAGACAGTGTCTCGGTGTTCAGTGATGGATGCTAGACAGTGTCTCGGGGTTCAGTGATAGATGGTAGACAGTGTCTCGGGGTTCAGTGATGGATTGTAGACAGTATCTCGGGCTTCAGTGATGGATGGTAGACAGTGTCTCGGGGTTCAGTGTTGGATGGTACACGGTGTGTCGGGGTTCAGTGATGGATGGTACTTGTAGTGTAACGCACTGCAGACACAGTACGTCGGTGATGGACGGAATGAATGTTTTATGTGGCGGATGGGGTGCCAATCAATCCTGGATGGTGTTGCGTTTCTTGAGTGATGTTGGAGCTACACTCATCAAGACAAGTGAAGAGTACCCCATCACACTACTGACTTGTGCCTTGTCGATGGTGGAAAGGCTTTGGCGAGTCACAAGGTGAGACACTCACCCCAGAATACCCAGCTTCTGACCTGCTCTTGCAGTCACGGTATTTATGTAGCTGCTCCAGTTAAGTTTCTGGTCAATGGTGACCCCCAGGATTTTGATGGAGTATTCAGTGATAGTAATTCTGTTGAAAGTCAAGGGGCGATGGTTAGACTCTCGATTGTTTCAGATAGTTATTGCCTGGCAGTTGTGTGGCGGTCGAGTGAGTTAGATATGGCCCTTACGGCTAAAGGGATCAAGGAGTATGGAGAGAAAGCAGGAAAGGGGTACTGAGGTGAATGATCAGCCATTATCTTATTGAATAGTGGTGCAGGCTCGAAGGTCTAAATGGCCTACTCGTGCACCTATTTTCTATGTTTCTATGTTTCTATGGTTTACAGTGTCTCTGGGTTCAGTGGTCGATGGTAGACAGTGTATCAGGGTTCAGTGATGGATAGTAGACAGTGACTCGGGGTTCAGTGATGGATGGTAGACAGTACCTCTGTGTTCAGTGACGGATGGTAGACAGTGTCTCGGGGTTCAGTGACTGATGGTAAGCAGAGTCTCGGGGTTCAGTGATGGATGGTAGACAGTGTCTCAGGTTTCAGTGATGGATGGTAGACAGTGTCTCGGGCTTCAGTGATGGATGGTAAACTGTGTCTCGGGTTTCAGTGATGGATGGTACACAGTGTGTTGGGGTTCAGTGATGGATGGTAGACAGTGTCTCGCGGTTCAGTGAAGGATGATAGACATTGTCTCTGGATTCAGTAATGGATGGTACACAGTGTGTCGGGGTTCAGTGATGGATGGTAGACACTGTCTCTGGGATCAGTGATGGATGGTAGACAGTGTGTCGGGGTTCAGTAATGGAGGGTAGATAGTGTCTCGCGGTTCAGTGATGATGTTAGACAGTGTCTCTGAGTTCAGTGATCGATGGTAGGCAGGATCTCGGGGTTCAGTTATGGATGGTAGACAGTGTCTCTGGGTTCAGTGATGGATGGTAGACGGTGTCTCGGGGTTCAGTGATGGATGGTAGACTGTGTCTCGCAATTCAGTGATGGATGGTAGACAGTGCCTCTGGGTTCAGTGATCGATGGCAGGCTGGATCTCGGAGTTCAGTAATCGATGATAGGCAGGATCTCAGGGTTCAGTGATCGATGGTAGACAGTGTCTCGGGTTTCAGTGATGGATGGTAGGCAGTGTCTCGGGGTTCAGTGATGGATGGTAGACAGTATCTCTGGGTTCAGTGATCGATGGTATACAGTGTCTCGGGGTTCAGTAATGGATGGTAGACAGTGTCTCTGGGTTCAGTGGTCGATGGTAGACAGTGTCTCAGGGTTCAGTGATCGATGGTAGGCAGTGTCTCGGGGTTCAGTGATGGATGGTAGACAGTGTCTCGGGGTTCAGTGATCGATGGTAGACAGTGTCTCCGTGTTCAGTGATGGATGGTAGGCAGTGTCTCGGGGTTGAGTGGTCGATGGTACACAGTGTGTCGGTGTTCAGTGATGGATGGTAGACAGTGTCTCGGGGTTCAGTGCTGGATGGTAGGCAGTGTCTCGGGGTTCAGTGATGGATGGTAGACAGTGTCTCGGGGTTCAGTGATGGATGGTAGACAGTGTCTCGGGCTTCAGTGATGGATGGTAAACTGTGTCTCGGGGTTCAGTGATGGATGGTACACAGTGTGTTGGGGTTCAGTGATGGATGGTAGACAGTGTCTCGCGGTTCAGTGAAGGATGATAGACATTGTCTCTGGATTCAGTAATGGATGGTACACAGTGTCTCTGGGTTCAGTGATGGATGGTAGACAGTGTGTCGGGGTTCAGTGATGGAGGGTAGATAGTGTCTCGCGGTTCAGTGATGATGTTAGACAGTGTCTCTGAGTTCAGTGATCGATGGTAGGCAGGATCTCGGGGTTCAGTTATGGATGGTAGACAGTGTCTCTGGGTTCAGTGATGGATGGTAGACGGTGTCTCGGGGTTCAGTGATGGATGGTAGACTGTGTCTCGCAATTCAGTGATGGATGGTAGACAGTGTCTCTGGGTTCAGTGATCGATGGCAGGCTGGATCTCGGAGTTCAGTAATCGATGGTAGGCAGGATCTCAGGGTTCAGTGATCGATGGTAGACAGTGTCTCGGGTTTCAGTGATGGATGGTAGGCAGTGTCTCGGGGTTCAGTGATGGATGGTAGACAGTATCTCTGGGTTCAGTGATCGATGGTATACAGTGTCTCGGGGTTCAGTAATGGATGGTAGACAGTGTCTCTGGGTTCAGTGGTCGATGGTAGACAGTGTCTCAGGGTTCAGTGATCGATGGTAGGCAGTGTCTCGGGGTTCAGTGATGGATGGTAGACAGTGTCTCAGGGTTCAGTGATCGATGGTAGACCGTGTCTCCGTGTTCAGTGATGGATGGTAGGCAGTGTCTCGGGGTTGAGTGGTCGATGGTAGACAGTATCTCTGGGTTCAGTGATCGAATGTAGAAAGTGTCTCGGGGTTCAGTGATGGATGGTAGACAGTGTCTCTGGGTTCAGTGGTCGATGGTAGACAGTGTCTCAGTGTTCAGTGATGGATAGTAGACAGTGTCTCGGGGTTCAGTGATGGATGGTAGACAGTATCTCTGGGTTCAGTGATGGATGTTAGACAGTGTCTCGGGGTTCAGTGATCGATGGTAAGCAGTGTCTCGGGGTTCAGTGATGGATGGTAGAAAGTATATTGGGGTTCAGTGATGGATGGTAGACAGTGTCTCGGGGTTCAGTGATGGATGGTAGACAGTGTCTCAGGGTTCAGTGGTCGATGGTAAACAGTGTCTCGGGGTTCACTGGTGGATGGTAGGCAGTGGCTCGGGGTTCAGTGATGGATGGTAGACAGTGTCTCGGGGTTCAGTGATTGATGGTAGACAGTGTCTCGGGGTTCAGTGCTGGATGGTAGACAGTGTCCCGGGGTTCAGTGATGGATGGTAGGCAGTGTCTCGGGGTTCAGTGATGGATGGTACACAGTGTGTCGGTGTTCAGTGATGGATGGTAGACAGTGTCTCGGGGTTGAGTGATGGATGGTAGGCAGTGTCTCGGGGTTCAGTGATGGATGGTAGACAGTGTCTCGGGGTTCAGTGATGGATGGTAGACAGTGTCTCGGTGTTCAGTGATGGATGCTAGACAGTGTCTCGGGGTTCAGTGATAGATGGTAGACAGTGTCTCGGGGTTCAGTGGTGGATGGTCGACAGTATCTCGGGGTTCAGTGATGGATGGTAGACAGTGTCTCGCTATTCAGTGATCGATGGCAGACAGTGTCTCGCGATTCAGTGATGGATGGTACACAGTGTGTTGGTGTTCAGTGATGGATTGTAGACAGTATCTCGGGGTTCAGTGATGGATGGTAGACAGTGTCTCGGAGTTCAGTGTTGGATGGTACACGGTGTGTCGGGGTTCAGTGATGGATGGTACTTGTAGTGTAACGCACTGTAGACACAGTACGTCGGTGATGGACGGAATGAATGTTTTATGTGGCGGATGGGGTGCCAATCAATCCTGGATGGTGTTGCGTTTCTTGAGTGATGTTGGAGCTACACTCATCAAGACAAGTGAAGAGTACCCCATCACACTACTGACTTGTGCCTTGTCGATGGTGGAAAGGCTTTGGCGAGTCACAAGGTGAGACACTCACCCCAGAATACCCAGCTTCTGACCTGCTCTTGCAGTCACGGTATTTATGTAGCTGCTCCAGTTAAGTTTCTGGTCAATGGTGACCCCCAGGATGTTGATGGAGTATTCAGTGATAGTAATGCTGTTGAAAGTCAAGGGGCGATGGTTAGACTCTCGATTGTTTCAGATAGTCATTGCCTGGCAGTTGTGTGGCGGTCGAGTGAGTTAGATATGGCCCTTACGGCTAAAGGGATCAAGGAGTATGGAGAGAAAGCAGGAAAGGGGTACTGAGGTGAATGATCAGCCATTATCTTATTGAATGGTGGTGCAGGCTCGAAGGTCTAAATGGCCTACTCGTGCACCTATTTTCTATGTTTCTATGTTTCTATGGTTTACACTGTCTCTGGGTTCAGTGGTCGATGGTAGACAGTGTCTCAGGGTTCAGTGATGGATAGTAGACAGTGACTCGGGGTTCAGTGATGGATGGTAGACAGTACCTCTGTGTTCAGTGACGGATGGCAGACAGTGTCTCGGGGTTCAGTGATCGATGGTAAGCAGAGTCTCGGGGTTCAGTGATGGATGGTAGACAGTATCTCGGGGTTCAGTGATGGATGGTAAACAGTTTCTCGGGGTTCAGTGGTCGATGGTAGGCAGTGTCTCGGGGTTCAGTGATGGATGGTAGACAGTGTCTCGGGGTTCATTGATCGATGCTAGACAGTGTCTCGGGGTTCAGTGATGGATGGTGGACAGTGTTTCGGGTTTCAGTGATGGATGATAGACAGTGTCTCGGGGTTCAGTGATGGATGGTCGACAGTGTCTCGGGGTTCAGTGATCGATGGTAGGCAGTGTCTCGGGGTTCAGTGATGGATGGTAGACAGTGTCTCGGGGTTCAGTGATCGATGGTAGACAGTGTCTCGGGGTTCCGTGATGGATGGTAGACGATGTCTCGGGGTTCAGTGATGGATGGTAGACAGTGTCTCGGGGTTCAGTGATCGATGGTAGGCAGTGTCTCGGGGTTCAGTGATGGATGGTAGACAGTGTCTCGGGGTTCAGTGATCGATGGTAGACAGTGTCTCCGTGTTCAGTGATGGATGGTAGGCAGAGTCTCGGGGTTGAGTGGTCGATGGTAGACAGTATCTCTGGGTTCAGTGATCGAAGGTAGAAAGTGTCTCGGGGTTCAGTGATGGATGGTAGACAGTGTCTCTGGGTTCAGTGGTCGATGGTAGACAGTGTCTCAGTGTTCAGTGATGGATAGTAGACAGTGTCTCTGGGTTCAGTGATGGATGGTAGACAGTATCTCTGGGTTCAGTGATGGATGTTAGACAGTGTCTCGGGGTTCAGTGATCGAGTAAGCAGTGTCTCGGGGTTCAGTGATGGATGGTAGAAAGTGTATTGGGGTTCAGTGATGGATGGTAGACAGTGTCTCGGGGTTCAGTGATGGATGGTAGACAATGTCTCAGGGTTCAGTGGTCGATGGTAAACAGTGTCTCGGGGTTCAGTGATCGATGGTAAGCAGTGTCTCGGGGTTCAGTGGTGGATGGTAGGCAGTGGCTCGGAGTTCAGTGATGGATGGCAGACAGTGTCTCAGGGTTCAGTGATTGATGGTAGACAGTGTCTCGGGGTTCAGTGATCGATGGTAAGCAGAGTCTCGGGGTTCAGTGATGGATGGTAGACAGTATCTCGGGGTTCAGTGATGGATGGTAAACAGTTTCTCGGGGTTCAGTGGTCGATGGTAGGCAGTGTCTCGGGGTTCAGTGATGGATGGTAGACAGTGTCTCGGGGTTCAGTGATGGATGGTAGACAGTGTCTCGGGCTTCAGTGATGGATGGTAAACTGTGTCTCGGGGTTCAGTGATGGATGGTACACAGTGTGTTGGGGTTCAGTGATGGATGGTAGACAGTGTCTCGCGGTTCAGTGAAGGATGATAGACATTGTCTCTGGGTTCAGTAATGGATGGTACACAGTGTGTCGGGGTTCAGTGATGGATGGTAGACAGTGTCTCTGGGTTCAGTGATGGATGGTAGACAGTGTGTCGGGGTTCAGTGATGGAGGGTAGATAGTGTCTCGCGGTTCAGTGATGATGTTAGACAGTGTCTCTGTATTCAGTGATCGATGGTAGGCAGGATCTCGGGGTTCAGTTATGGATGGTAGACAGTGTCTCTGGGTTCAGTGATGGATGGTAGACGGTGTCTCGGGGTTCAGTGATGGATGGTAGACTGTGTCTCGCAATTCAGTGATGGATGGTAGACAGTGTGTCTGGGTTCAGTGATCGATGGCAGGCTGGATCTCGGAGTTCAGTAATCGATGGTAGGCAGGATCTCAGGGTTCAGTGATCGATGGTAGACAGTGTCTCGGGTTTCAGTGATGGATGGTAGGCAGTGTCTCGGGGTTCAGTGATGGATGGTAGACAGTATCTCTGGGTTCAGTGATCGATGGTATACAGTGTCTCGGGGTTCAGTAATGGATGGTAGACAGTGTCTCTGGGTTCAGTGGTCGATGGTAGACAGTGTCTCAGGGTTCAGTGATCGATGGTAGGCAGTGTCTCGGGGTTCAGTGATGGATGGTAGACCGTGTCTCGGGGTTCAGTGATCGATGGTAGACAGTGTCTCCGTGTTCAGTGATGGATGGTAGGCAGTGTCTCGGGGTTGAGTGGTCGATGGTAGACAGTATCTCTGGGTTCAGTGATCGAAGGTAGAAAGTGTCTCGGGGTTCAGTGATGGATGGTAGACAGTGTCTCTGGGTTCAGTGGTCGATGGTAGACAGTGTCTCAGTGTTCAGCGATGGATAGTAGACAGTGTCTCGGGGTTCAGTGATGGATGGTAGACAGTATCTCTGGGTTCAGTGATGGATGTTAGACAGTGTCTCGGGTATCAGTGATCGATGGTAAGCAGTGTCTCGGGGTTCAGTGATGGATGGTAGAAAGTATATTGGGGTTCAGTGATGGATGGTAGACAGTGTCTCGGGGTTCAGTGATGGATGGTAGACAGTGTCTCAGGGTTCAGTGGTCGATGGTAAACAGTGTCTCGGGGTTCAGTGGTGGATGGTAGGCAGTGGCTCGGGGTTCAGTGATGGATGGTAGACAGTGTCTCGGGGTTCAGTGATTGATGGTAGACAGTGTCTCGGGGTTCAGTGCTGGATGGTAGACAGTGTCCCGGGGTTCAGTGATGGATGGTAGGCAGTGTCTCGGGGTTCAGTGATGGATGGTACACAGTGTGTCGGTGTTCAGTGATGGATGGTAGACAGTGTCTCGGGGTTCAGTGATGGATGGTAGGCAGTGTCTCGGGGTTCAGTGATGGATGGTAGACAGTGTCTCGGGGTTCAGTGATGGATGGTAGACAGTGTCTCGGTGTTCAGTGATGGATGCTAGACAGTGTCTCGGGGTTCAGTGATAGATGGTAGACAGTGTCTCGGGGTTCAGTGGTGGATGGTCGACAGTATCTCGGGGTTCAGTGATGGATGGTAGACAGTGTCTCGCTATTCAGTGATCGATGGCAGACAGTGTCTCGCGATTCAGTGATGGATGGTACACAGTGTGTTGGTGTTCAGTGATGGATTGTAGACAGTATCTCGGGGTTCAGTGATGGATGGTAGACAGTGTCTCGGAGTTCAGTGTTGGATGGTACACGGTGTGTCGGGGTTCAGTGATGGATGGTAGGCAGTGTCTCGGGGTTCATTGATGGATGGTAGACAGTGTCTCGGGGTTCAGTGAGGGATGGTAGACAGTGTCTCGGTGTTCAGTGATGAATGCTAGACAGTGTCTCGGGGTTCAGTGATAGATGGTAGACAGTGTCTCGGGGTTCAGTGGTGGATGGTAGACAGTATCTCGGGTTTCAGTGATGGATGGTAGACAGTGTCTCGCTATTCAGTGATCGATGGCACACAGTGTCTCGCGATTCAGTGATGGATGGTACACAGTGTGTTGGTGTTCAGTGATGGATTGTAGACAGTATCTCGGGGTTCAGTGATGGATGGTAGACAGTGTCTCGGGGTTCAGTGTTGGATGGGACACGGTGTGCCGGGGTTCAGTGATGGATGGTACTTGTAGTGTAACGCACTGCAGACACAGTACGTCGGTGATGGACGGAATGAATGTTTTATGTGGCGGATGGGGTGCCAATCAATCCTGGATGGTGTTGCGTTTCTTGAGTGATGTTGGAGCTACACTCATCAAGATAAGTGAAGAGTACCCCATCACACTACTGACTTGTGCCTTGTCGATGGTGGAAAGGCTTTGGCGAGTCACAAGGTGAGACACTCACCCCAGAATACCCAGCTTCTGACCTGCTCTTGCAGTCACGGTATTTATGTAGCTGCTCCAGTTAAGTTTCTGGTCAATGGTGATCCCCAGGATGTTGATGGAGTATTCAGTGATAGTAAAGCTGTTGAATGTCAAGGGGCGATGGTTAGACTCTCGATTGTTTCAGATAGTCATTGCCTGGCAGTTGTGTGGCGGTCGAGTGTGTTAGATATGGCCCTTACGGCTAAAGGGATCAAGGAGTATGAAGAGAAAGCAGGAAAGGGGTACTGAGGTGAATGATCAGCCATTATCTTATTGAATGGTGGTGCAGGCTCGAAGGTTTAAATGGCCTACTCGTGCACCTATTTTCTATGTTTCTATGTTTCTATGGTTGACAGTGTCTCTGGGTTCAGTGGTCGATGGTAGACAGTGTCTCAGGGTTCAGTGATGGATCGTAGACAGTGACTCGGGGTTCAGTGATGGATGGTAGACAGTGTCTCGGGGTTCAGTGATGGATGGTAGACAGTGTCTCGGTTCAGTGATGGATGGTAGACAGTGTCATGTATTCAACCAGCATTGTAACCCATGTATAAACTGACCTAATTTGTACACCGTGAGAACACTGACCACTAGGTGGGAGACACTCCGAAACTGGACCTTCAGGTATAAAAGGGGAAGCTCCACACACCTTGATCACTTGAGTGCTAAGGAATAAAGGACAGGTCACAGACTGACCTTCTCTCAAGCATGGGCCTCATGTGCATTTATACTGTGTAGTAAGGACGTATCAGACAGTGCCTCGGGGTTCAGTGATGGATGGTAGACGATGTCTCGGGGTTCAGTGATGGATGGTAGACAGTGTCTCGGGGTTCAGTGATCGATGGTAGGCAGTGTCTCGGGGTTCAGTGATCAATGGTAGACAGTGTCTCGGGGTTCAGTGATGGATGGTAGACAGTGTCTCGGGGTTAAGTGATGGATGGTAGGCAGTGTCTCGGGGTTCAGTGATGGATGGTAGACAGTGTCTCGGGGTTCAGTGATCGATGGTAGACAGTGTCTCGGGGTTCAGTGATGGATGGTAGACAGTGTCTCGGGGTTCAGTGATCGATGGTAGACAGTGTCTCCGTGTTCAGTGATGGATGGTAGGCAGAGTCTCGGGGTTGAGTGGTCGATGGTAGACAGTATCTCTGGGTTCAGTGATCGAAGGTAGAAAGTGTCTCGGGGTTCAGTGATGGATGGTAGACAGTGTCTCTGGGTTCAGTGATCGAAGGTAGACAGTGTCTCAGGGTTCAGTGATCGATGGTAGGCAGTGTCTCGGGGTTCAGTGATGGATGGTAGACAGTGTCTCGGGGTTCAGTGATCGATGGTAGACAGTGTCTCCGTGTTCAGTGATGGATGGTAGGCAGTGTCTCGGGGTTGAGTGGTCGATGGTAGACAGTATCTCTGGGTTCAGTGATCGAAGGTAGAAAGTGTCTCGGGGTTCAGTGATGGATGGTAGAAAGTGTATTGGGGTTCAGTGATGGATGGTAGACAGTGTCTCGGGGTTCAGTGATGGATGGTAGACAATGTCTCAGGGTTCAGTGGTCGATGGTAAACCGTGTCTCGGGGTTCAGTGATCGATGGTAAGCAGTGTCTCGGGGTTCAGTAGTGGATGGTAGGCAGTGGCTCGGAGTTCAGTGATGGATGGTAGACAGTGTCACGGGGTTCAGTGATTGATGGTAGACAGTGTCTCGGGGTTCAGTGCTGGATGGTAGACAGTGTCTCGGGGTTCAGTGGTGGATGGTAGGCAGTGTCTCGGGGTTCAGTGATGGATGGTACACAGTGTGTCGGTGTTCAGTGATGGATGGTAGACAGTGTCTCGGGGTTCAGTGATGGATGGTAGGCAGTGTCTCGGGGTTCAGTGATGGATGGTAGACAGTATCTCGGGGTTCAGTGATGGATGGTAGACAGTGTCTCGGGGTTCAGTGATGGATGGTAGACAGTGTCTCGGTGTTCAGTGATGGATGCTAGACAGTGTCTCGGGGTTCAGTGATAGATGGTAGACAGTGTCTCGGGGTTCAGTGGTGGATGGTAGACAGTATCTCGGGGTTCAGTGATGGATGGTAGACAGTGTCTCGCTATTCAGTGATCGATAGCAGACAGTGTCTCGCGATTCAGTGATGGATGGTACACAGTGTGTTGGTGTTCAGTGATGGATTGTAGACAGTATCTCGGGGTTCAGTGATGGATGGTAGACAGTGTCTCGGAGTTCAGTGTTGGATGGTACACGGTGTGTCGGGGTTCAGTGATGGATGGTACTTGTAGTGTAACGCACTGTAGACACAGTACGTCGGTGATGGACGGAATGAATGTTTTATGTGGCGGATGGGGTGCCAATCAATCCTGGATGGTGTTGCGTTTCTTGAGTGATGTTGGAGCTACACTCATCAAGACAAGTGAAGAGTACCCCATCACACTACTGACTTGTGCCTTGTCGATGGTGGAAAGGCTTTGGCGAGTCACAAGGTGAGACACTCACCCCAGAATACCCAGCTTTTGACCTGCTCTTGCAGTCACGGTATTTATGTAGCTGCTCCAGTTAAGTTTCTGGTCAATGGTGACCCCCAGGATGTTGATGGAGTATTCAGTGATAGTAATGCTGTTGAATGTCAAGGGGCGATGGTTAGACTCTCGATTGTTTCAGATAGTCATTGCCTGGCAGTTGTGTGGCGGTCGAGTGAGTTAGATATGGCCCTTACGGCTAAAGGGATCAAGGAGTATGGAGAGAAAGCAGGAAAGGGGTACTGAGGTGAATGATCAGCCATTATCTTATTGAATGGTGGTGCAGGCTCGAAGGACTAAATGGCTTACTCCTGCACCTATTTTCTATGTTTCTATGTTTCTATGGTTGACAGTGTCTCTGGGTTCAGTGGTCGATGGTAGACAGTGTCTCAGGGTTCAGTGATGGATCGTAGACAGTGACTCGGGGTTCAGTGATGGATGGTAGACAGTACCTCTGGGTTCAGTGACGGATGGTAGACAGTGTCTCGGGGTTCAGTGATCGATGGTAAGCAGAGTCTCGGGGTTCAGTGATGGATGGTAGACAGTATCTCGGGGTTCAGTGATGGATGGTAAACAGTGTCTCGGGGTTCAGTGATGGATGGTAGACAGTGTCTCGGGGTTCATTGATCGATGCTAGACAGTGTCTCGGGGTTCAGTGATGGATGGTGGACAGTGTTTCGGGTTTCAGTGATGGATGATAGACAGTGTCTCGGGGTTCAGTGATGGATGGTCGACAGTGTCCCGGGATTTAGTGATCGATGGTGGACAGTGTCTCAGGGTTCAGTGATCGATGATAGACAGTGTCTCGGGGTTCAGTGATGGATGGTCGACAGTGTCTCGGGGTTCAGTGATGGATGGTAGACAGTGTCTCGCAGTTCAGTGATGGATGGTAGACAGTGTCTCTGGGTTCAGTGATCGATGGTAGGCAGGATCTCGGCGTTCAGTGATCGATGGTAGGCTGGATCTCAGGGTTCAGTGATTGATGGTAGACAGTGTCTCGGGGTTCAGTGATGGATGGTAGGCAGTGTCTCGGGGTTCAGTGATCGATGGTAGACAGTGTCTCGGGGTTCAGTGATGGAGGATAGACAGTGTCTTGGGGTTCGGTGATGGATGGTAGACGATATCTCGGGGTTCAGTGATGGATGGTAGGCAGTGTCTCGGGGTTCAGTGATCGATGGTCGACAGTGTCTCGGGGTTCAGTGATGGAGGGTAGACAGTGTCTCGGGGTTCAGTGATGGATGGTAGACAGTGTCTCGGGGTTCAGTGATGGATGGTAGACAGTGTCTCGGTTCAGTGATGGATGGTAGACAGTGTCATGTATTCAACCAGCATTGTAACCCATGTATAAACTGACCTAATTTGTACACCGTGAGAACACTGACCACTAGGTGGGAGACACTCCTAACCTGGACCTTCAGGTATAAAAGGGGAAGCTCCACACACCTTGATCACTTGAGTGCTAAGGAATAAAGGACAGGTCACAGACTGACCTTCTCTCAAGCATGGGCCTCGTGTGCATTTATACTGTGTAGTAAGGACGTATCAGACAGTGCCTCGGGGTTCAGTGATGGATGGTAGGCAGTGTCTCGGGGTTCAGTGATGGATGGTAGACGATGTCTCGGGGTTCAGTGATGGATGGTAGACAGTGTCTCGGGGTTCAGTGATCGATGGTAGGCAGTGTCTCGGGGTTCAGTGATCGATGGTAGACAGTGTCTCGGGGTTCAGTGATGGATGGTAGACAGTGTCTCGGGGTTCAGTGATGGATGGTAGGCAGTGTCTAGGGGTTCAGTGATGGATGGTAGACAGTGTCTCGGGGTTCAGTGATCGATGGTAGACAGTGTCTCCGTGTTCAGTGATGGATGGTAGGCAGTGTCTCGGGGTTGAGTGGTCGATGGTAGACAGTATCTCTGGGTTCAGTGATCGAATGTAGAAAGTGTCTCGGGGTTCAGTGATGGATGGTAGACAGTGTCTCTGGGTTCAGTGGTCGATGGTAGACAGTATCTCAGTGTTCAGTAATGGATAGTAGACAGTGTCTCGGGGTTCAGTGATGGATGGTAGACAGTATCTCTGGGTTCAGTGATGGATGTTAGACAGTGTCTCGGGGTTCAGTGATCGATGGTAAGCAGTGTCTCGGGGTTCAGTGATGGATGGTAGAAAGTGTATTGGGGTTCAGTGATGGATGGTAGACAATGTCTCAGGGTTCAGTGGTCGATGGTAAACCGTGTCTCGGGGTTCAGTGATCGATGGTAAGCAGTGTCTCGGGGTTCAGTGGTGGATGGTAGGCAGTGGCTCGGAGTTCAGTGATGGATGGTAGACAGTGTCACGGGGTTCAGTGATTGATGGTAGACAGTGTCTCGGGGTTCAGTGCTGGATGGTAGACAGTGTCTCGGGGTTCAGTGATGAATGGTAGGCAGTGTCTCGGGGTTCAGTGATGGATGGTAGACAGTATCTCGGGGTTCAGTGATGGATGGTGGACAGTGTCTCTGGGTTCAGTGATGGATGCTGGACAGTGTCTCGGTGTTCAGTGATGGATGCTAGACAGTGTCTCGGGGTTCAGTGATAGATGGTAGACAGTGTCTCGGGGTTCAGTGGTGGATGGTAGACAGTATCTCGGGGTTCAGTGATGGATGGTAGACAGTGTCTCGCTATTCAGTGATCGATAGCAGACAGTGTCTCGCGATTCAGTGATGGATGGTACACAGTGTGTTGGTGTTCAGTGATGGATTGTAGACAGTATCTCGGGGTTCAATGATGGATGGTAGACAGTGTCTCGGAGTTCAGTGTTGGATGGTACACGGTGTGTCGGGGTTCAGTGATGGATGGTACTTGTAGTGTAACGCACTGTAGACACAGTACGTCGGTGATGGACGGAATGAATGTTTTATGTGGCGGATGGGGTGCCAATCAATCCTGGATGGTGTTGCGTTTCTTGAGTGATGTTGGAGCTCCACTCATCAAGACAAGTGAAGAGTACCCCATCACACTACTGACTTGTGCCTTGTCGATGGTGGAAAGGCTTTGGCGAGTCACAAGGTGAGACACTCACCCCAGAATACCCAGCTTCTGACCTGCTCTTGCAGTCACAGTATTTATGTAGCTGCTCCAGTTAAGTTTCTGGTCAATGGTGACCCCCAGGATGTTGATGGAGTATTCAGTGATAGTAATGCTGTTGAATGTCAAGGGGCGATGGTTAGACTCTCGATTGTTTCAGATAGTCATTGCCTGGCAGTTGTGTGGCGGTCGAGTGAGTTAGATATGGCCCTTACGGCTAAAGGGATCAAGGAGTATGGAGAGAAAGCAGGAAAGGGGTACTGAGGTGAATGATCAGCCATTATCTTATTGAATGGTGGTGCAGGCTCGAAGGACTAAATGGCCTACTCCTGCACCTATTTTCTATGTTTCTATGTTTCTATGGTTGACAGTGTCTCTGGGTTCAGTGGTCGATGGTAGACAGTGTCTCAGGGTTCAGTGATGGATAGTAGACAGTGACTCGGAGTTCAGTGATGGATGGTAGACAGTACCGCTGTGTTCAGTGACGGATGGTAGACAGTGTCTCGGGGTTCAGTGATCGATGGTAAGCAGAGTATCGGGGTTCAGTGATGGATGGTAGACAGTATCTCGGGGTTCAGTGATGGATGGTAGACAGTGTCTCGGGGTTCAGTGGTCGACGGTAGGCTGTGTCTCGGGGTTCAGTGATGGATGGTGGACAGTGTTTCGGGTTTCAGTGATGGATGATAGACAGTGTCTCGGGGTTTAGTGATCGATGGTGGACAGTGTCTCGGGGTTCAGTGATGGATGGTCGACAGTGTCTCGGGATTCAGTGATCGATGGTGGACAGTGTCTCAGGGTTCAGTGATCGATGGTAGACAGTGTCTCGGGGTTCAGTGATGGATGGTCGACAGTGTCTCGGGATTCAGTGATGGATGATAGACAGTGTCTCGGGGTTTAGTGATCGATGGTGGACAGTGTCTCAGGGTTCAGTGATCGATGGTACACAGTGTCTCGGGGTTCAGTGATGGATGGTAGACAGTATCTCTGGGTTCTGTGATGGATGGTAGGCAGTGTCTCTGGGTTCAGTGATGGATGGTAGACACTGTCTCGGGGTTCAGTGCTGGATGGTAGACAGTGGCTCGGGGTTCATTGATGAATGGTAGACAGTGTCTCGGGATTCAGTGATGGATGGTAGACAGTGTCTCGGGGTTCAGTGATGGATGGTAGACAGAGTCTCGGGGTTCAGTGATCGATGGTACTTGTAGTGTAACACTCTGCAGCCACAGTACGTCGGTGATGGACAGAATGAATGTTTAATGTGGCGGATGGGGTGCCAATCAATCCTGGATGATGTTGAGTTTCTTGAGTGATGTTGGAGCTACACTCATCAAGACAAGTGAAGAGTACTCCATCACACTCCTGACTTGTGCCTTGTAGATGGTTGAAAAGTTTTGGCGAGTCACAAGGTGAGACACTCACCGCAGAATACCCAGCTTCTGACCTGCTCTTGTTGCCACGGTATTTATGTAGCTGCTCCAGTTAAGTTTCTGGTCAATGGTGACCCCCAGGATGTTGATGAAGTATTCAGCGATAGTATTGCTGTTGAATGTCAAGGGGCGATGGTTAGACTCTCGATTGTTTCAGATAGTCATTGCCTGGCAGTTGTGTGGCGGTCGAGTGAGTTAGATATGGCACTTAAGGCTAAAGGGATCAAGGAGTATGGAGAGAAAGCAGGAAAGGGGTACTGAGGTGAATGATCAGCCATTATCTTATTGAATGGTGGTGCAGGCTCGAAGGTCTAAATGGCCTACTCCTGCATCTATTTTCTATGTTTCTATGTTTCTATGGTAGACAGTGTCTCGGGGTTGAGTGATGGATGGTAGCCAGTGTCTCGGGGTTCAGTGATCGATGGTAGACAGTGTCTCGGGGTTCAGTGATGGATGGTACACAGTGTGTCGGGGTTCAGTGATGGATGGTAGACAGTGTCTCGGTGTTCAGTGATGGACGGTAGACAGTGTTTCCCGGTTCAGTGATCGATGGTAGACAGTGTCTCGTGGTTCAGTGATGGATGGTCGACAGTGTCTCGGGGTTCAGTGATGGATGGTAGACAGTGTCTCGGGGTTCAGTGATGGATGGTACACAGTGTGTCGGGGTTCAGTGATGGATGGTAGACAGTGTCTCGGGGTTTAGTGATGGATTGTAGACATTGTCTCGCGGTTCAGTGATCAATGGTAGACAGTGTCTCGGGGTTCAGTGATGGATGGTAGACAGTGTCTCGGGGTTCAGTGATGGATGGTAGACAGTGTCTCGGGGTTCAGTGATGGATGGTACACAGTGTGTCGGGGTTCAGTGATGGATGGTAGATAGTGTCTCGGGGTTCAGTGATGGATGGTAGACAGTGTGTCGGGGTTCAGTGATGGATGGTAGATAGTGTCTCGCGGTTCAGCGATAGATGTTAGACAGTGTCTCTGGGTTCAGTGATCGATGGTAGGCAGGATCTCGGGGTTCAGTGATGGATGGTAGACAGTGTCTCTGGGGTCAGTGATGGATGGTAGACAGTGTCTCGCAGTTCAGTGATGAATGGTAGACAGTGTCTGTGGGTTCAGTGATCGATGGTAGGTAGGATCTCGGGGTTCAGTGATCGATGGTAGGCAGGATCTCAGGGTTCAGTGTTCAATGGTAGACAGTGTCTTGGGTTTCAGTGATGGATGGTAGGCAGTGTCTCGGGGTTCAGTGATCGATGGTAGACATTGTCTCGGGGTTCAGTGATGGATGGTAGGCAGTGTCTCGGGGTTCAGTGATGGAGGTAGACGATGTCTCGGGGTTCAGTGATGGATGGTAGGCAGTGTCTCGGGGTTCAGTGATCGATGGTGGACAGTGTCTCAGGGTTCAGTGATGGATGGTAGACAATGTCTCGGGTTCAATGATGGATGGTAGACAGTGTCTCGGGGTTCAGTGATGGATGGTAGACATTGTCTCGCGGTTCAGTGATCGATGTTAGACACTGTCTCGGGGTTCAGTGATGGATGGTAGACAGTGTCTCGGGTTTCAGTGATGGATGGTAGACAGTGTTTCGGGGTACAGTGATGGATGGTACACAGTGTGTCGGGGTTCAGTAACGGATGGTAGAGAGTATCTAGGGGTTCAGTGCTTGATGGTAGACAGTGTCTCGGGGTTCAGTGATCGATGGTGGACAGTGTCTCGGGATTCAGTGATGGATGGTAGACAGTGACTCGGGGTTCTGTGATGGATGGTAGGCAGTGTCTCGGGGTTCAGTGATCGATGGTAGGCAGTGTCTCTGGTTTCAGTGATGGATGGTAGACAGTGTCTCGGGGTTCAGTGATGAATGGTAGACAGTGTCTCGGGATTCAGTGATGGATGGTAGACAGAGTCTCGGGGTTCAGTGATCGATGGTACTTGTAGTGTAACACTCTGCAGCCACAGTACGTCGGCGATGGACGGAATGAATGTTTAATGTGGCGGATGGGGTGCCAATCAATCCTGGATGATGTTGAGTTTCTTGAGTGATGTTGGAGCTACACTCATCAAGACAAGTGAAGAGTACTCCATCACACTCCTGACTTGTGCCTTGTAGATGGTGGAAAGGTTTTGGCGAGTCACAAGGTGAGACACTCACCCCAGAATACCCAGCTTCTGACCTGCTCTTGTTGCCATGGTATTTATGTAGCTGCTCCAGTTAAGTCTCTGGTCAATGGTGACCCCCAGGATGTTGATGGAGTATTCAGCGATAGTAATGCTGTTGAATGTCAAGGGGCGATGGTTAGACTCTCGATTGTTTCAGATAGTCATTGCCTGGCAGTTGTGTGGCGGTCGAGTGAGTTAGATATGGCACTTACGGCTAAAGGGATCAAGGAGTATGGAGAGAAAGCAGGAAAGGGGTACTGAGGTGAATGATCAGCCATTATCTTATTGAATGGTGGTGCAGGCTCGAAGGTCTAAATGGCCTACTCCTGCATCTATTTTCTATGTTTCTATGTTTCTATGGTAGACAGTGTCTCGGGGTTGAGTGATGGATGGTAGCCAGTGTCTCGGGGTTCAGTGATCGATGGTAGACAGTGTCTCGGTGTTCAGTGATGGATGGTACACAGTGTGTCGGGGTTCAGTGATGGATGGTAGACAGTGTCTCGGTGTTCAGTGATGGATGGTAGACAGTGTTTCCCGGTTCAGTGATGGATGGTAGACAGTGTCTCGTGGTTCAGTGATGGATGGTAGACAGTGTCTCGGGGTTCAGTGATGGATGGTAGACAGTGTCTCGGGGTTCAGTGATGGATGGTACACAGTGTGTCGGGGTTCAGTGATGGATGGTAGACAGTGTCTCGGGGTTTAGTGATGGATTGTAGACATTGTCTCGCGGTTCAGTGATCGATGGTAGACAGTGTCTCGGGGTTCAGTGATGGATGGTAGACAGTGTCTCGGGGTTCAGTGATGGATGTTAGACAGTGTCTCGGGTTTCAGTGATGGATGGTACACAGTGTGTCGGGGTTCAGTGATGGATGGTAGATAGTGTCTCGGGGTTCAGTGATGGATGGTAGACAGTGTGTCGGGGTTCAGTGATGGATGGTAGATAGTGTCTCGCGGTTCAGTGATGGATGTTAGACAGTGTCTCTGGGTTCAGTGATCGATGGTCGGCAGGATCTCGGGGTTCAGTGATGGATGGTAGACAGTGTCTCTGGGGTCAGTGATGGATGGTAGACAGTGTCTCGGGGTTCAGTGATGGATGGTAGACAGTGTCTCGCAGATCAGTGATGAATGGTAGACAGTGTCTGTGGGTTCAGTGATCGATGGTAGGCAGGATCTCGGGGTTCAGTGATCGATGGTAGGCAGGATCTCAGGGTTCAGTGTTCAATGGTAGACAGTGTCTTGGGTTTCAGTGATGAATGGTAGGCAGTGTCTCGGGGTTCAGTGATCGATGGTAGACAGTGTCTCGGGGTTCAGTGATGGATGGTAGGCAGTATCTCGGGGTTCAGTGATGGATGGTAGACGCTGTCTCGGGGTTCAGTGATGGATGGTAGGCAGTGTCTCGGGGTTCAGTGATCGATGGTAGACAGTGTCTCAGGGTTCAGTGATGGATGGTAGACAATGTCTCGGGTTCAGTGATGGATGGTCGACAGTGTCATGTATTCAACCAGCACTGTAACCCATGTATAAACTGACCTAATTTGTACACCATGAGAACACTGACCACTAGGTGGGAGACACTCCTAACCTGCACCTTCAGGTATAAAATGGGAAGCTCCACCCACCTTGATCACTTGAGTGCTAAGGAATAAAGGACAGGTCACAGACTGACCTTCTCTCAAGCATGGGCCTCGTGTGCATTTATACTGTGTAGTAAGGACGTATCAGACAGTGTCTCGGGGTTCAGTGATGAATGGTAGGCAGTGTCTCGGGGTTCAGTGATGGATGGTAGATGATGTCTCGGGGTTCAGTGATGGATGGTAGACAGTGTCTCGGGGTTCAGTGATGGATGGTAGACAGTGTCTCTGGGTTCAGTGATCGATGGTAGACAGTGTCTCCGGGTTCAGTGATGGATGGTAGGCAGTGTCTCGGGGTTCAGTGATGGATGGTAGACAGTATCTCTGGGTTCAGTGATCGATGGTAGACAGTGTCTCGGGGTTCAGTGATGGATGGTAGACAGTGTCTCTGGGTTTAGTGGTCGATGGTAGACAGTGTCTCAGGGTTCAGTGATGGATGGTAGACAGTGTCTTGGGTTTCAGTGATGGATGGTAGACAGTATCTCGGGGTTCAGTGATCGATAGTAAACAGTGTCTCGGGGTTCAGTGGTCGATGGTAGGCAGTGTCTCGGGGTTCAGTGATCGAATGTAGACAGAGTCTCTGGGTTCAGTGATGGATGTTAGACAGTGTCTCGGGGTTCAGTGATGGATGCTAGACAGTGTCTCGGGGTTCAGTGATGGATGGTAGACAGTGTCTCGGGGTTCAGTGATGGATGATAGACAGTGTCTCGGGGTTCAGTGATGGATGGTAGACAGTGTTTCGGGTTTCAGTGATGGAGGGTCGGCAGTGTCTCGGGGTTCAGTGGTTGTAGACAGCCTCTGGTACTTAGTGGTTGCTGGTCGATAGTCTCAGGTGTAGTTCCATCAGATGCTGTAAATTGCTGAGTGGTCATTTTGTAAACAGTTTGAGATTTTACTTCTTTACCGACCCAAATCTTCTAACGTCTGCAGCAGCAATTAAGCAATGAAAGGAGACAAAGCTGAGCTTGGCCATACGTTAGATTAGACAATCAACATTTGGACAAGCTTGGACTTCAGTTTGTCGGCAGTGCTTGACCTTTCCTCCAAACTTGTAAGCCGTTCCGTGGCCGAGTCCTCACTGGATCCCATAGAAATCTGTCCAGAAATGTTTTGGAGCTGATGGTCTTTCTCATCTTTAACAGAAGAAATCAATATCACTTCCGAACCCCAACTCGTCTGATAGTGTCCGCAAACACTCTCGAAAAGAGAAGGCTGAGGAGTGACCTGATCGAGGTGTTTAAAATTCTGAAGGGGTACGATAGGTTAGACGTAGAGAAGATGTTACCACTTCTGGGGAATCCAAAACTAGGGGCCATAAATATAAGATAGTCACTCATAAATCCAATAGGGAATTCAGGAGAAACTTCTTAACTCAGAACATTGTTAGAATGTGAACTCGCTACCACAGGGAATGGTTGAGGCGAATAGTATTGATGCTTTTAAGAAGAAGCTAGATAAATACATGAAGATAAGAACATAAGAAATAGGAGCAGGAGTAGGCCATACAGCCCCTCGAGTCTGCTCCCCCATTCAATAAGATCTTGGCTGATCTGATCATGGACTCAGCTCCACTTCCCCGCCCGCTCCCCATAACTCTGTAACCCCTTATCATTTAAGAAACTGTCTATTTCTGTCTTAAATTTATTCAATGTCCCAGCTTCCACAGCTCTCTGAATTCCACAGATTTACAACCCTCTGAGAGAAGAAATTTCTCCTCATCTCTGTTTTTAAGATCATGCCCCCTAGTTCTAGTCTCCCCCATCAGTGGAAACATCCTCTCTGCATCCACCTTGTCAAGCCCCCTCATAATCTTCTACATTTCGATAAGATCACCTCTCATTCTTCTGAATTCCAATGAGTAGAGGTCCAACCTACTCAACCTTTCCTCATAAGTCAACCCCCTCATCCCCGGAATCAACCTAGTGAACCTTCTCTGAACTGCCTCCAAAGCAAGTATATCCTTTCGTAAATATGAAAACCAAAATTGCACGCAGTATTCCAGGTGTGGCCTCACCAATACCTTATATAGCTGTAGTAAGACTTCCCTGCTTTTATACTCCATCCCCTTTGCAATAAAGGCCAAGATTCAATTGGCCTTCCTGATCACTTGCTGTATCTGCATACTAACCTTTTGTGTTTCATGCACAAGTACCCCCAGGTCCTGCTATACTGCAGCACTTTGCAATTTTTCTCCATTTAAATAATAAATTGCTCTTTAAATAATTTTTTTCTGCCAAAGTGCATGACTTCACACTTTCCAACATTATACTCCAGCTGCCAAATTTTTGCTCACTCACTGAGCCTATCTATGTCTTTTTACAGATTTTTTGTGTCCTCCTCACACATTGCTTTTCCTCCCATCTTTGTATCATCAGCAAACTTGGCTACATTACACTCAATCCCTTCTTCCAAATCGTTAATATTACTTGTAAATAGTTGGGGTCCCAGCACTGAACCCTGTGGCACCCTACTAGTTACTGATTGAAACCTGAGAATGAACCATTTATCCTGACTTTCTGTTTTCTGTTAGTTAGCCAATCCTCTATCCATGCTAATATATTACCCCCAACCCTGTGAACTTTTATTTTGTGCAGTAACCTTTTTATGTGGCACCTTGTCAAATGCCTTCTGGAGGTCCAAATACACCACATCCACTGGTTCCCCTTTATCCACCCTGTTCGTTACATCTTCAAAGAATTCCAGCAAATTTGTCAAACATGACTTCTCCTTCATAAATCCATGCTGACTCTGCCTGACCGAATTTTGCTTTTCCAAATATCCTGCTGCTGCTTCTTTAATAATGGACTCCAACATTTTCCCAACCACAGATGTTAGGCTAACTGGTCTACAGTTTCCTGCTTTTTATCTGCCTCCTTTTTTTAAATAGGGATGTTACATTTGCAGTTTTCCAATCTGCTAGGACCTCCCCAGAATCCAGGGAACTTTGGTAAATTACAACCAATGCATCCACAATCCCTGCCGCTACTGCAAGCCATCAGGTCCAGGAGATTCATTTGCCTTTAGTCCCATTATCTTACTGAATATCACCTCCTTAGTGATTGTGATTGTGTTAAGTTCCTCCCCCCTATAGCCCCTTGACTATCCACTGTCAGAATATTGTTAGTGTCCTCTACCATAAAGACAGATACAAAATATTTGTTCAGAGTTTCTGCCATCTCCATGTTCCCCATTACTAATTCCCCGGTCTCTTCCTCTAAGGGACCAATATTTACTTTAGCCACTCTTGCTATTGAGGGAATGCAGCAAAGGTTCACCAGACTGATTCCAGGATGACAGGACTGACATATGAAGAAAGACTGGATCAACTGGGCTTGTATTCAATGGAATTTAGAAGAAAGAGAGGGGATCTCATAGAAACATATAAAATTCTGACGGGATTGGACAGGTTAGATGCAGGAAGAATGCTCTCGATGTTAGGGAAGTCCAGAACCAGGGGTCACAATCTAAGGATAAGGGGTAAGCCATTTAGGACCGAGATGAGGCGAAACTTCTTCACTCAGAGAGTTGTGCGCATGTGCAATTCTCTACCACAGAAAGTTGTTGGGGCCAGTTCGTTAGATATATTCGAAAGAGAGTTAGATGTGGCCCTTATGGCTGAAGGGATCAAGCGGTATGGAGAGAAAGCAGGAATGGGGTACTAAAGTTGCATGATCAGCCATGATCATATTGAATGGTGGTGCAGGCTCGAAGGGCCAAATGGCCTACTCCTGCACTTATTTTCTATGTTTCTATGTTTCTATGTTTCTTTTCCTTTTTATATACCTATATAAGGAGAAAGGAACAGAAGAATATGTTGATAGGTGCGATGAATCAAGGTGGGCGATGGCTTGTGTCGAGCATAAACACTGCCACAGACCAGTTGGGCCGAATGACCTGATTCTGTGCTGTAAATATGATGCAATTCCATGTAAGCGCCCGGGAGTGTGGAGACATTTTGCTGGGATATGACATTGATTCCATTTGGAAAAAAAGAGGCCACAGAAGCGGCCTGTCAGCCGATAGCTGCCAAGAAGACAATGTATCCGCAGCCAAAACAAAGAGTACAAGAACATTAAGTGCCGCCAATTCACTGGCGATGTCAAGCTGTTGTAAGAAATAGCTACGTCAACATCATGGCAGCTTTTGCTCGATGAGTCAACCATGTCTGTCCATCTGTTTATCCTGAACCAACATGCAGTCTCCTGCCAGGAGAACATGAGTACCTGCTCAAGGTTAGACACCTCGGCAACCAGCTCTCCCAGCACTGGGAATCAATGTCAATGGGAAGATGTACATCGCTGGGGAAGCTGCTCTGTAGATTGCAACGGTTGATTTTCTTTCTCCTTTTGTTTTTAAAGTGTGGCACTCAGTGTTGGAGTAGAATGTCCCAGTGGTTTTTTTCCCCTGCTTGGCTTGGGTTTTTATCTGCTTTTTTGCCTCTCCCAGGGGATTAGATGGCTCCGGGAGGAGTGTGGTGCGAGTGTCTGTATCATGAAATGTGGGGCATCACATCTACAGGCTGCATGGATCCGTCGGTCTTTTCCTGTCCATCATTTGCGTATGTTTGTAAAATTTGTATGTGTGACACCTGAGGCCAAGCAGCATTTTCTCAAACCATTGAACCATATATATGGTTCAAATAGAACAGTACTCAAGTGGAACAGCATTTTGATGATTTCCCAATTCCAACATTTTCAAGTCAATTATAAGACACTGATCCCCTCCCGCTCTCCTAACTCAAGCCCAAAAGAATTTAGTACCTTGGTCTATACCCGATGTATGATGGGGTCCTCATTTCATGCCACTTGGAAAGACAAATCAGCCAGTCGTTCAGGCCTCTGGTCATGCTGCAGTGAGCTTGTGAGACCTGTAGGGGGAGCTCTGGTTATGGTGCGGTGAGCTTGTCAGACCTGTAGGGGGAGCTCTTGTCATGGTGCAGTGGGCGAGAGATCATGGCAGAGGTGCGGCTAATGAGGGTACGGGGCCCAGAAGAGCCGAGGGCTCAGAGGCAGCACGGGCCAGCCCACACTGCGATATGTGTGCGCTCTAGGTCCGTGCAGCAGAGCAGGTCTCCAGTCATCCTGGTTAATCCTTGCCACTGGATAAAGGCCTAGCTCTGTCAAGCCCATGTGGTGGCTGATGTGCAACAGTCACCACACGTTAAAAAAATCCACGCGCAGGCATCTTCCATCCCTTCAATTGGAGTTCAGGACTGGAACATTGGGTACTTTATTGAAACACCTGTGAACTCGTGGAAGCAAGTCGTCCTCGTTCGAGGGACCACCTATGATGATGATGCAGTGAGCTTGTGAGACCTGTAGGGGGAGCTCTGGTCATGCTGCAGTGAGCATGTGTGACCTGTAGGGGGAGCTCTGGTCATGCTGCAGTGAGCTTGTGTGACCTGTAGGGGGAGCTCTTGTCATGCTGCAGTGAGCTTGTGTGACCTGTAGGGGGATCAGATTTTTCAGTGTTTTTTGACCATTGTGAGTGCTTTACTTCCTTGGTTACTGAATGCTGGTCCATTTTGTTCAGTAAATAAACACCAGTGAAGTGCATTTACCAGGATTGTTTGTAAGGCGTTTCTACTAAAAATAGTGCATGTGGCTAAAATGGTGTCACAGTGTCACTGTGGTCAGTCAGTGATTTTCATTGGAAAGACTGGTCTAAACAGACTTGAGTCGTCCACAATAGCTTATGTTTCTACTGTGTTCGTCATGTAAAAGAAACAAGAGTGAATTTCCTTGGGGTATCTCCGGCTCTACCATGGTTCTTGCCGAAGTTACATCGGCGGTGTGGAAGAAGCCTCGAGAAAGCTCACCCCCATAGTTTGGGAGCACTTCACCAAGGTGGAAAAAGGGAGGGTTAAGCAGGAGGGGAACTGAAGATGTGGTCAAAGAGAAGGGCTCGTGGGAGTCAGGGGAGGAGGTAGCATGGGGAGTGCATTTGGTGGAACAATCCAGAGGCAGAAGGACAGTAACTGAAAGGTTAGACTCTGGTGGTGGTGAGGGCAGGGAGGGTTGGCTGGTCAAAAACCACTGAACAATCTGATCCCCCTACAGGTCTGACACGCTCACTGCACCATGACCAGAGCTCCCCCTACAGGTCTAACACGCTCACTGCACCATGACCAGAACTCCCCCTACAGGTCTGACACACTCACTGCACCATGACAGAGCTCCCCCTACAGATCTAACATGCTCACTGCACCATGACCAGAGCTCTCTCTACAGGCCTAACACGTTCACTGCACCATGGCCAGAACCCCCCTACAGGTCTGACACGCTCACTGCACCATGACCAGAGCTCCCCCTACAGGTGTGATCTGCTCACTGCACCATGACCAGAGTTCCCCCTACAGGTCTCACAAGCACACTGCACCATGACCAGAGCTCCCCCTAGAGGTCTCACAAGCTCACTGCAGTATGACCAGAGCTCCCCCTACAGGTGTGATCTGCTCACTGCAGCATGACCAGAGCTTCCCCGACCGGTCTCACAAGAACACTGAATGATGACCAGAGCTCCCTCTACAGGTCTGACACACTCACTGCACCATGACCAGAGCTCCTCCTACAGGGCTCACAAGCTCACTGCAGTATGACATAAGAACATAAGAACATAAGAATTAGGAACAGGAGTAGGCCATCTAGCACCTCGAGCTACATGGCTGATCTGGCCGTGGACTCAGCTCCATTTACCCGCCCGCTCCCCGTAACCCTTAATTCCCTTATTGGTTAAAAGTCTATCTATCTGTGACTTGAATACATTCAATGAGCTAGCCTCAACTGCTTCCTTGGGCAGAGAATTCCATAGATTCACAACCCTCTGGGAGAAGAAATTCCTTCTCAACTCGGTTTTAAATTGGCTTCACCGTATTTTGAGGCTGTGCCCCCTAGTTTTAGTCTCCCTGACCAGTGGAAACAACCTCTCTGCCTCTATCTTGTCTATCCCTTTCATGATTTTAAATGTTTCTATAAGATCACCCCTCATCCTTCTGAACTCCAACGAGTAAAGACCCAGTCTACTCAATCTATCATCATAAGGTAACCCTCTCATCTCCAGTATCAGCCTAGTGAATCGTCTCTGTACCCCCTCCAAAGCTAGTATATCCTTCCTTAAGTAAGGTGACCAAAACTGCATGCAGTACTCCAGGTGCGGCCTCACCAATACCCTGTACATTTGCAGCAGGACCTCCCTGCTTTTGTACTCCATTCCTCTCGCAATGACCAGAGCTATCCTTACAGATCTGACACGCTCACCACACCATGACCAGAGCTCCTCCTACAGATCTGACATGCTCACTGCACTATGACCAGAGCTATCCTTACAGGTCTGACACGCTCACCACACCATGACCAGAGCTCCTCCTACAGGTCTGACATGCTCATTGCACTATGACCAGAGCTATCCTTACAGGTCTGACACACTCACCACACCATGACCAGAGCTTCCGTGTGCCTGCTGCATGTATTCACATTAACAAGAGCATGACATCAATCGCCATGCAATGCCGAATTGATGCATGCTCAGCAGTTTTGAGCATCGCTGCTTCTCTTACTGCCCTCTCCATAGTAGGCCCGTGCTTGCAGCCGTTGGCAGCGCGTAGAGCCGAGAAAAAGGTGCGGTGAGCTATAACATGTATAGCCAACAGCTGCTGAGATAACAGGTAACAATGAAGAGCTCAGGCTGTGTAATTGGAGTGAAAACTGCTTGCAATGAGATGCACCAAATCTCCCCCCCATCCCCCCTTGGTCAGTCAATCATTTCAGGTGGTAAATACTTTAGCTCCCAGGAAATGGAAGGTGCTGTCCTTCCTCAGGATGACAGCATTCCGGCTCCCACCACTGACTCTCCAACCATGCACCACACACACCAGCTGCACATTTAGGGAGTGGTACCCCTTAGGAATACTTCTGCGTTGTGTAATGCTGCTCGCAAGGCAATGTGTGGGCAGTTAATATCTCCTTGAGCCTGCAATTCTGCCAAACCCTAAAGCCCTATCATTCTGGCTGTCCCTGCTCATAGGGAACTTTATGGAGTCCTTTCTGCGTGTACAGTGCATTTGTTACATGCCGAATGCAATGACATGCAGCGTATTGAGAGATGATGCATATGTCCTCTGCTGATGTCTGGAAGGAGCCGGAGGCATAGAAGGCCATCGCGACAGTTACCTTCACCTCGATGGGCAATGCAGTCCTGTTGGCATTGGTAGGCTGTAGGCCTGCCAGTAGGAGCTGGCATATCTCTGTGTCAGCATTTCCTTTCAGAAGCACAGCCTTCAAACGCACTGTGCCTCAGAGAACTGGAGGTATGAGCGATGGCCCCTGTAAATCCATGAGGGTAAGGCCTCCACCCCAGACATCTTCGACCTCTCCTCATCCGTGTGCCGACATGGCCAAGAGCCCTTCTTCCAGCTTGAAGCTGCTTGCCAATAGCAACCAGCATGATGCACCAGCGAACAAGTAATGCCCCCATTCAAATCTCTCACTGACCTTGTAAGGAAACTGTAATGATGATAAAAGTGACGTTTGCAAATCGGAGCTTCGCGCAGCACGACCTGTGATGTGTGATCCTCCAGCCTCCATTTAAATACGTCGCCAATACCACTTGCTGCACACTGGAAACGCCGATTTTTTTTTTCAGACATTTCCTGGGGCGGTCGTTAAATGAGGCGTAAGGGCCAAATGTTCCATCCGGGGTGGCAGCGCAGCATTGCACGACGATTGACATCATGATCTCAGCAAATCAGGAGCTGAATTTACTGGCTGGGCGCTAAATCCTGGACCCCCGGAGAAACGCCCCAAATCAGCTTTTACCGCCCCGCCCCGGAAATCCAGCCCCAAGAGTTCTTCTAATGTCTGTCGTTGTTAAATATGTAATGGAACTCTCTTCTGCATCATTTACACCAGTGAACTCCTGAGCAGGTCTTTCATGTTCCTCTCTTTAGAATGTATTTCAATTCACATTTACCGTGCTACTTTTAAATAAGTTAAACCCAAATAACTGACTTCAATGGTCTTTCAGTTTATTGTGAAGATTATTTAATATGATCCAAATTGAACTGGCTTTCTTTCTTGTTGTTGCTTAAGTTAATTTATTGTTTTGATCTTTTCATCAAAGTCCAGAAAATGCTGATGAACCCAGTAAACAGAGAAATATTAAGATTGATAGAGAATTGTATGTTCTTATTGAAAATATATCGATAGGTGCCTCTATAATATACAGTTCCTATACAACCATAATCCTAAAATAAGATTGGAAGAACAGTTTTGAATTTCCACAGTACGTGTCTTGGGATTATTGTCCTATGTAAACAAATTTATCAAATGGCCAATACTCACTGGTATTTCTTGTATTCTGGGTACTTTAGCAACACCCCTCTGCCATATAATGGCTCTACTTCATTTCTTTTTTAAATTTATTCGTTACAGGATGTGGGCATCGCTGGCAAGGCCAGCATTTATTGCCCATCCCTAATTGCCCACGGGAAGGTGGTGGTGAGCCGCCTTCTTGAACCGCTGCAGTCCGTGTGGTGAAGGTACTCCCACAGTGCTGACTTTGCCGAAGTGGATTGTTACAACTGAGTGGCTCGCTGGGCCATTTCAGAGGGCAATTAAGAGTGAACCACGTTGCTGTGGGTCTGGAGTCACATGTAGGCCAGACTGGGTAAGGACGACAGATTTCCTTCCCTAAAGAACATTAGTGACCCAGAGATCCGATAGTTTCCTGGTCACCATTACTGATCCTAGTGGGGTTTTTTAATTCCAGATTTATTTAATTAACTGAATTTAAATTCCCCCGCTGCTGTGGTGGGATTTGAACTCACGTCTCTGAATTATTAGACCAGGCCTCTGGGTTAGTAGTCCAGTAAAATAACCACTAGGCTCCTGTACCCCATGGTATCTTGCACTCAGTCCTTTGAATTTTCTGCCTTTTTATTTTGGGCATAATCTCAGGATTTCTACTGCAATAGTTTGAGGGCATCTATGCCACAGTCTATCACTTGGAAATGTTCTGTGAATAAGGTGATTGCCCGAAAACACCGCACCGATCCTTTGGACTCGACCTTCGACCTCCTGCTGATGTTACCGTCAGAAACAGGGTGTGGCTCGGGAGCTTCTGCACTGTGCTCATCTAAATCAGCGGGCAGCACCACAACATCGGGGGTGCCGATGCTATTTTTGGGGGCGGCCCTAAACCTTGGCCCGCGGTGGTACTGCCCGTTTACAGGCTGAATCGAATCTCTTGGCCCGTGTGTTTCCTTAAGATGGCCTACGGTACAGGAGCGCAGTAATAAATCTCCGGGCTGCCTCTCGCAAAGATTCAGAGCTTCGTTGCTGCAGCACAAACTCATTTATTTGTTGCAATGTTTAGTGAATGTTGTTGTTTTGAAGAAATCCAAGTGGGTCTTCACAGAGTTAGGCATCGGCTGCTTTCAAGAAGTTCCTATTCTTCTAGGGGAGGGAGGTGGAAGGACCAGCAGTGTGTTTATATTAGTACTGTGCTGGAATAGACACCTCAGAATAAAAGACGTTTTTCTTTTATCCCTACTGATTGCATGGCGGAAAGTATTTGTACTCATTATGTGGGCAACAGAGGCAAGGACACATTACCCATCTCTGGTTGCCTTGAGAACGCAGTTGCTAGGTTACGTCAGCGGATGTTAGAGTCAACAACATAGCGGGGACTAGAGTCGAATGTAGGCTGGACCAGTTGGAGGTGGCAGGTTCCATTCCCTGAAGGACATCGTGAACCACTTGGGGTTTGAACACATCACCTTTGTCTTGCCGGCCATGAGAACAGGAGGAGGCCATTCAGCCCCTCGAGCCTTCAAGTAGATCACGATTATGGTAGTCTATTACTATAACCACTACACTAATGTAACAAACATAGCTAATGCCTGGTAAATATCTGGCAAAGAATGCGCATAATACACCGCTGGTACCTCGATGCCCATCCACCAGTGAACTACATGTCTCTCACAAGTCAAGGCAACCGCTACAAATTCTTATCTTTTATGGATCAACCCTTCAGCTGTGGCTCAGTGGGTAGCACCCTTGCTTCTGAATCAGAAGGTTGTGGGTTCAAGTCCCACTCCAGGGACTTGAGCACATAAATCTAGGCTGACACGCCAGTGCAGTATTGAGGGGGCGCTGCACTGTTGGATGAGATGTTAAACTGAAGCCCTGTTTGCTCTCTCAGGTGATCTTCAAGGATAATGGAGCATGGTTACAAGAGAAATGCAGCTGTTGGGCATTCTGCATTGAGTGACTCACCTCCTGACCCATCAAAGCCGCTCCATCATTTAAAAGGTTTAAGTCAAGATCTGATAGAATACTCAACACGCATTGAGCATGGGTGTAGCTGCAAAAACGCTGAAACAGTTCAACATCAACCAGGACAGGGCAGTGTACTTTATTCATGCCTCTGCCATTGGACTCAATATCCATCTCCTCCATCACTAACACACTGAAGTATGTACAATCTACAGGATTGTTTAATTCATGCATACATGGGATGTGGGCATTGCTGGCAAGGCCGGCATTTATTGCCCATCTCTTGAACTGAGCAGCTCACGAGCCCACTTCCAAGGCCACTTGAGAGTCAACCACATTGGTGTGGGTCTGAAGGCCAGACCAGGTCAGGATTGAAAGCTAAAGTGCATCATTGAACCAGCTGGGTGGTTAACTACAATCCGACAACTGCATGGCCACTTTTACTGATACCAACTTGTTAGTTCCAGATTTTTAAAACTGAATTCAAATTCTCAAACTGTCATGTTGGAACTTGAACTCACATTATTTGGATTATTAGCCCATGCCTCTGAATTACTGGTCCAATACATCACCAGTGCACTGTACCCCCCCACCCCCCCCCCCCCCACCCCACACTACTGTCGTGTTTTATACTGTAGCAATTCGCCAAGTTTGCTTTGACAGGACGTTCCCTTCCCTGTGACCTTTACCACCACAAGTCACTGGTGGGCGTAGTTTATAGGCCCCCAAATAATAACTTCACGGTGGGGCGGACAATAATCAAAGGAATAATGGAGGCATGTGAAAAAGGAACGGGAGTAATCATGGGGGATTTTAACCTACATATCGATTGGTCAAATCAAATTGCACGGCATAGCCTTGAGGAGGAATTCATAGAATGCATATGGGATTGTTTCTTAGAACAGTATGTTACAGAACCTACAAAGGAGCAAGCTATCTTAGATCTGGTCATGTATAATGAGACAGGAATAATAAATGATCTCCTAGTAAAAGATCCTCTTGGAATGAGTGATCACAGTATGGTTGAATTTGTAATACAGATTGAGGGTGAGGAAGTAGTGTCTCAAATGAGCGTACTATGCTAAAACAAAGGGGACTACAGAGGGATGAGGGCAGAGTTGGCTAAAGTAGACTGGGAACACAGACTAAATGGTGGCACAATTGAGGAACAGTGGAGGACTTTTAAGGAGCTCTTTCATAGTGCTCAACAAAAATATATTCCAGTGAAAAAGAAGGGCGGTAAGAGAAGGGATAACCAGCCATGGATAACCAAGGAAATAAAGGAGAGTATCAAATTAAAAACCAATGCGTATAAGGTAGCCAAGGTTAGTGGGAAACTAGAAGATTGGCAAAATTTTAAACGACAGCAAAGAATGACTAAGAAAGCAATAAAGAAAGGAAAGATAGATTACGAAAGTAAACTTGCGCAAAACATAAAACAGATAGTAAAAGCTTTTATCGATATATAAAACGGAAAAGAGTGACTAAATGTTGGTCCCTTAGAAGATGAGAAGGAGGATTTAATAATGGGAAATGTGGAAATGGCTGAGACCTTAAACAATTATTTTGCTTCGGTCTTCACAGTGGAAGACACAAAAAACCATGCCAAAAATTGCTGGTCACGGGAATGTGGGAAGGGAGGACCTTGAGATAATCACTATCACCAGGGGGGTAGTGCTGGACAGGATAATGGGACTCAAGGTAGAGAAGTCCCCTGGTCCAGATGAAATGCATCCCAGGGTATTAAAAGAGATGGCGGAAGTTATAGCAGATGCATTCGTTATAATCTACCAAAATTCTCTGGACTCTGGGAAGGTACCAGCGGATTGGAAAGCAGCTAATGTAATGCCTCTGTTTAAAAAGGGGGGCAGACAAAAGGCAGGTAATTATAGGCCAGTTAGTTTAACATCTGTAGTGGGGAAAATGCTTGAAGCTATCATTAAGGAAGAAATAGCGGGACATCTAGATAGGAATAGTGCAATCAAGCAGACGCAACATGGATTCATGAAGGGGAAATCATGTTTAACTAATTTACTGGAATTATTTGAAGATATAACGAGCATGGTGGATAGAGGTGTACCGATGGATGTGGTGTATTTAGATTTCCAAAAGGCATTCGATAAGGTGCCACACAAAAGGTTACTGCAGATGATAAAGGTACGCGGATTCAGAGGAAATGTATTAGCATGGATAGAGAATTGGCTAGCTAACAGAAAGACGAGAGTCGGGATAAATGGGTCTTTTTCGGGTTGGAAATCGGTGGTTAGTGGTGTGCCACAGGGATCGGTGCTGGGACCACAACTGTTTACAATATACATAGATGACCTGGAAGAGGGGACAGAGTGTAGTGCAACAAAATTTGCAGATGACACAAAGATTAATGGGAAAGTGGGTTGTGTAGAGGACACAGAGAGGCTGTAAAGAGATTTAGATAGGTTAAGCGAATGGGCTAAGGTTTGGCAGATGGAATACAATGTCGGAAAATGTGAGGTCATCCACCTTGGAAAAAAAACAGTAACAGGGAATATAATTTGAACGGGGAGAAATTACAACATGCTGCGGTGCAGAGGGACCTGGGAGTCCTTGTGCATGAATCCCAAAAAGTTAGTTTGCAAGTGCAGCAGATAATCAGGAATGTTGGCCTTCATTGCGAGAGGGATGGAGTACAAAAGCAGGGAGGTCCTGCTGCAACTGTACAGGGTATTAGTGAGGCCGCACCTGGAGTACTGTGTGCAGTTTTGGTCACCTTACTTAAGGAAGGATATACTAGCTTTGGAGGGGGACAGAGACGATTCACTAGGCTGATTCCGGAGATGAGGGGGTTAGGTTATGATGATAGATTGAGTAGACTGGGTTCTTTACTCATTGGAGTTCAGAAGGATCAGGGGTGATCTTATAGAAACTTTAAAAAAAATGAAAGGGATAGACAAGATAGAGGCAGAGGGGTTGTTTTCACTGGTCGGGGAGACTAGAACTAGGGGGCACAGCCTCAAAATACGGGGGAGCCAATTTAAAACCGAGTTGAGAAGGAATTTCTTCTCCCAGAGGGTTGTGAATCTGTGGAATTCTCTGTCCAAGGAAGCAGTTGAGGCTAGCTCATTGAATGTATTCAAATCACAGATAGATAGATTTTTAACCAGTAAGGGAATTAAGGGTTACGGGGAGCGGGCAGGTAAGTGGAGCTGAGTCCACGGCCAGATCAGCCATGATCTTTTTGAATGGCGGAGCAGGCTCGAGGGGCTAGATGGCCTACTCCTGTTCCTAATTCTTATGTTCTTATGTTCTTATGTACAAAGGACGAGAGCTGCAATGTTGTGGGAATACCATCACCTCCAAATTCTCCTGCACCCCACGTGCCATCCTGACTTGAACATATGCATACACCTTCAGCATTGTTGGGCCAATTTTAAACATTTGTTCTCGGGATATAGGTGATGCTGGCAAGACTTCAGGTCCTGCCCATCCCCAGTTGTCCTGAGGTGGTGCGGTGGGTCCTCGCCTTCAACCATTCCAGTCCTTGTGGGATGATGCTCCCACAACGGTGTTAGTCAGTCAATGCCAGGATATGACCCTACAGTCTAAAGTCACTGCCTCTTGACTGACCTCGCCTTCTCTCCTACGCTTTTCATCCTTAGTGATTTTCTGCCTTGTAAGAAAGCTGAGTTTTGGTTTATAGACAAATATATGTCGAGGAACGAGAAAAATCCTTAATGCTCTCCTTTAAATCTTTACTTAGGAATTGTCTGGGGTTTCATCTGGCAGTGTAGATCTACGGATGAATGATGCCTGATGTCTCCCAAACTGACTTATATTCAGATGAAAATGAAATTAATTCACTCACCCTGGGTTAGGTTACCCTCAAACACCCACAAACTCTTTTTTGCTAACTCATCAAGGAAGAATCCAGACAAGTCCTGCATTAAACACGATTTATTGGTCACAAAATCGCAACTTTTTATTAAAATTGGGTAAATGAACACTTAGTAGTGATAGGATAGGAGAGTGGTTACAGCACAGAAGGAGGCCATTTGGCCCATCGAGCCTGTGCTGGCAGTCTGCAAGAGCACCTCAGCCAGTCCCACTCCCCCGCCCTTTCCTCGTAGCCCTGCAATTTATTTTTTCTTCAGGTACTTATCCAACTCCCGTTTGAAGTCACAATTGAATCTGCCTCCACCAGATGCAGAAGTATAATCAGAGCTAGGTTGCTGTTGAGCAACAAATTATTAACCGGCTGAGTTTCCTAACGAAATGAATAACCAAGGTTACACAGGGATTCAGTGTACACCTGCAGACCAGCACTAATGGACGATCAGCATTAACTATAACAGTGACCAGAATCGTTGGGGGTATAAATTGGTGATACAAGTTGAACCGCCCTTATCCGGAACCCTCGGGACCCGGCCTGCACCGGATAAGGGATTTTTCCGGACTAGGGGTGGTTACGTTAAATTGGATGGTACAGGTACTGAGCAAGGGGATATCGGGGCTGGTTGGCTTGGGGCTGGGAGTGCAGCAGAGAGATTGGGGGGAGGTAGTGGATTGCGGGGTCAGGCCAACGATTGCGGGAGTCGGCAGTGAGGAAGGACTTCAATTTGTTCATGTCGGAGTTCTGCGCCTGCACCACCCGGTGGCCGGGAATGGTTCTGGATGAGGGGTGGTTCCGGATAAGGGAGTTCTGGATAATGGAGGTCCAACCTGTATTACCTTAAGGATAATTCCTGGGATACCTGACAAGTTAATAGCTTTAAAAGCCAGTTTATTAAATGGCTCAAGTCTTTGTGTGATTAATAACATTCAGAGCTTACATGACCATGTCCTCATTGAGTAGCATGGTTGAGTCAATCTCAGTCCTTTCCTGGAGTGCAAGCGTTAACCTCTGGAGTGCATGCTTTGCCTGCAACTTGGTGTTTTACTCCATGTCCTAATGCACTGTACCTATAAAGATACGTTACTGAACAAAGAGAGCCTACGTAAACAAACAGAGATTGATACTCCTGCAATGACAAAGAAAGAGAGACAGCTTAGACTCTCGAGAAAAATATTATTGCAGATCGTTTACTACTGACTACCGATTGTCTAACACTGACCATGCTGAGGAGTGCAGAACCCTCTAATTGTACATCACCTCCCTACACTCAGTTCACCAATCCTGCCGACACTGGTGTCAGTAGGTTCAGCCACTCCCCCACTCTCTGCCAGTAATACCTGATAAATGTGGAGTAATGGCAAATGGGATTTAATTCAGAGAAGTGTGAGGTGATGTACTTTGGAACGGCGAGTAAGGAAAGGGTATACACATTAAGCGGTAGGTCACTTAATAGTGTAGATGAACAAAGGGACCTTGGAGTGCTTGTCCAGAGATCCCTGAAAGCAGCAGGCCAGGGGGATAAGGTGGTTAAGAAGGCATACGGAATGCTTGCCTTTATTGGCCAAGGCATAGAATATAAGAGCAGGGAGGTTATGCTTAAATTATATAATAATTTGGTTAGGCCACAGCTGGAGTACTGCGTGCAGTTCTGATTGCCGTATTAGAGGAAGGACATGATTGCACTAGAGAGGGTGCAGAGGAGATTTACTAGGATGCTGCCTGGAATGGAGAATCTTAGTTATGAGGACAGATTGGATAGGCTAGGTTTGTGCTCATTAGGACAGAGGAGGTTGAGAGGAGACCTCATTGAGGTGCACAAAATATTGAGGGGCCTGGATAGTAAGGGCCTATTTCCATTGGTGGAGGGGTCTATTACAAGGGGGCATAGTTTTAAGGTGGTTGGTGGAAGGTTTAGAGGGGATTTGAGGGGGGGGGGCTTCTTTACGCAGAGGGATGTGGGGATCTGGAACTCACTGTCCGGAAGAGTGGTGGATGCAGAAACCCTCACCACTTTTAAGAGATGGTTGGATGGGCACTTAAAGTGCCGCAACCTGCAGGGTTACAGACCTAGAGCTGGTAATTGGGATTAGACTGGATAACCTTTTGTTGGCTGGTGCAGATATAATGGTAAGCACTGCAGGGAATCGAATACGGCCAGGGTTATCTCCTGGACTAGTTTCGATTGCCTGGATGGGTCGGAGAGGAACTTTCCCAGATTTTTTTCTCCTAAATTGGCCTGGGTTTTTATCTGGTTTTTGCCTCTCCCAGGGGATCACATGGCTCCGGTTGGGGTGGAGTGTAGAATGTTTCAGTGTAAGGGGTGTTGCAGTTGTGTGAGGCAGACTGGTTGGGCCTGGTGCGCTTTGCCTTTCCATCATTGTTCATAGGTTTATATGTAACCTTCAGGACTGCTGACCAAGGGCCATGCAGCTCTTTGTCGGTCGGCGCGGACACAATGGGCCGAAATGGCCTCCTTCTGCACTGTAAATTTCTATGTTTCTAATGTGTCGCTCATTGAGTTGCTAGGGCCTGCCTTTTTATTTGCCACTTATCAGTCCAAGCCTGAATGTTGTCCAGGTCTTGCTGCATTCGGCATGGACTGTTCCATTATCTGAGGAGTTGCGATTGGAACTGAACACTGTGCAGTCATCAGCGAACATCCCCACTTCTGACTCTATGATGAAGGGAAGGTCATTGATGAAGCAGCTGAAGATGGTTGGGCCTAGGACACTGCGCTCAGGAACTCCTGCAGAAATATCCTGGGGCTGTGATGATTGACCTCCAACCACCACAACCATCTTCCTTTGTGCTATGTATGACTCCAGCCAGTGGAGAGTTTTCCCCCTGATTCCCATTGACTTCAGTTTTACTAGGGCTGCTTGATGCCACACTCAGTCAAATACTGTCCAGGGCAGTCACTCTCACCTCACCTCTGGAATTCAGCTCTTTTGTCCATGTTTGGACCAAGGCTGTAATGAGGTCTGGAGCCGAGGGGGACCTTGAGGTTTTATGGCTTTCATTAGTTTATGGCCTTTAGCTTAGAAGATTTTATGATAAATTAATTGCGTAACTCCATGGCCAAAAACCTGGCTGATGGTTAGCTTCACCTGTGTTAGCTAAAAGCCTCTTCCCAGTATTCAGTTCAACAGCTAAACTCCATGGTCAGCTTTCAAGCTAAAACTTGATTTGGGGCAACTGTAATATTTCTTGTGTTAGCATAGCTCTCATTATAGGCCTGCTGTGGGTTCCAGACTGAAGTCATGAGCCATATCATGAATGGATAAACTTTGTAGTCCAGTAGACAGCTGTTGACGTGAAGGCACACTTCAGGCACTATTCCTACAATCTTCACTTGGTTTGTCAAATTAAAAGATCATGCCATTTCCATGATGAAGGAACACTCGGAGCAGTTGAAGCGTTTCTACTGAAGGATGTCAAGGGCTTTACAGAATGTGAAAGCTTTGGATTGGGTACAGAGGAGATTTATTTGAATGATACCAGGGATGGGCAACTTCAGCTATGTAGTGGAAGCAGATTCACAATAACCTTCACAAGGGGATTTTATATATATATATATATATATACTTGAAAAGGATTATATATATATACTTGGGGGCTTAACAGGGTAGACGCAGAGAGGAGAGGATGTTTACCCTCGTGGGGGAATCTAGAACTAGGGGCCATAGTTTCATAATAAGGGGTCGTCCATTTAAAACTGAGATGAGGAGAAATTTCTTTGCTGAAGGTTGTAAACCTGTGGAATTCTCTGCCCCAGAGAGCTGTGGAGGCTGGGTCATTGAATATATTTAAGGTGGAGATAGACAGATTTTTGAAGGATTAGGAGGTTAAGGGTTATGGGGAGTGGGCAGGGAAGTATTGAGGCCAAGATCAGATCAGCCATGATCTTATTCAATGGTGGAGCAGGCTTGAGGGACCAGAAGGCCAATCCTGCTCCTATTTCTTATGTTTGTATGAAACAGTTGAAGGGCTAGGGGGAAAGAGTAGGGGAGTGGGACTAATTGGATTGCTCTTTCACAGAGTCAGCTCAGACACGATGGGCCGAATGGCCTCCTCCTGTACTGTTTGAGTCTATGATTCTACTTGTACAGGGATTTTCTTAAGTCCATCAGTGCACACCACTGAGGCAAATGATTGCTGCTGTTCACCCAATTTGGCTGACCTATAACCGTGTCACTGCGAATGAGTGCATCATTTGTAATTGTGAAACATTATTTATGTGATTTGCAAATCAATCAGGAGACAGTCAATGGGGATAAGAGGAGTGTTTATGTCCAGATATATGTAATTGTTTTTGTATTGACCAGTGTGATTGTGGGGAAAAGAGTGTTAATCTACTAATCGCACGGCATACAGGACAAGCATACAACACATTCCTGATTTGCTCAGTGTAATGCCAATGGTGTGTTCCAGGAAATAGTGGGAAGCTGCGAGGCACGTGATGGCAATGGAGCACACTGGATTCATCAATTTAAGATAATGGAACAAACAAGTGTCATAGCGGCTGTGATGATGTCACTACTTCTGGGATGTATGCAACCGGCATTGGTGTTGTTTCTGTGTGTGAGGTTTGCAAGGCAGAAAAGCCTGGAGATCTCTGGCCTTTGCAGGAGCAAGTCACCTGAGTAGTACCCCAGCAATAACTGCTATATAAGAACATAGCATAAGAACATTAGAAATAGGAACAGGAGTAGGCCATACGGTCCCTCGAGCCTGCTCCGCCATTTAATACAATCATGGCTGATCCGATCATGGACTCAAGTCCACTTCCCTGCCCACTCCCCATAACCCCTTATCCCCTTATCGGTTAAGAATCTGTCTATCTCTGTCTTAAATTTATTCAATGACCCAGCTTCCACAGCTCTCTGATTTACAATCCTCTGAGAGAAGAAATTCCTCCTTATCTCAGTTTTAAATAGGCGGTCCCTTATTCTAAGATTATGCCCCCTAGTTCTAGTCTCTCCCATAAGTGGAAACATCCTCTCTGCATTCACCTTGTCAAGCCCCCTCATAATCTTATACGTTTCGATAAGATCACCTCTCATTCTTCTGAATTCCAATGAGTTCAGAATTGACTCACTAATTTGGGCATGGGTTGAGCATAAAGAGGAGTCGAGCACCATCATCATAGGCAGTCCCTCGGAATCGAGGAAGATTTGCTTCCACTCTAAGAATGAGTCCTTAGGTGGCTGAACATTCCAATACGAGAACCACAGTCCCTGTCACAGGTGGGACAGTCGTTGAGGACTGGTTTGCCGCACGCTCTTTCCGCTGCCTACGCTTGGTTCCTGCATGCTCTCGGTGATGAGACTCGAGGTGCTCAGCGCCCTCCCGGATGAACTTCCTCCACTTAGGGCGGTCTTTGGCCAGGGACTCCCAGGTGTCGGTGGAGATGTTGCACTTTTTCAGGGAGGCTTTGAGGGTGTCCTTGTAACATTTCCTCTGCCCACCTTTGGCTCGTTTGCTGTGAAGGAATTCAGAGCAGAGCGCTTGCTTTGGGAGTCTCGTATCTCGCATGCGAACAATATAGCCCCCCAGCAGAGCTGATCAAGTCAACCATTGTATTCGACCCATAACGCCACATACAATGAGGTTGTTTACATTAAATATCTTTCATATTTCATGGAGATGACATCACTGCATAGTTTGATCACTGAAAGTTCCTCTGAAGCCAATATTCAAACAATTAATTGGTCCAAACCTGCAACACACAACGGTGATCAGATGAAGAGTAGCTATACTGAAACCAAACCTCATAGGATTGTAGTATGCCATCAAGCCCATCTATTATACCTCGTTAGCTAATTAACATTATCTAATTAATTTTTAATGCATGAGATAAACAGAAAGCGTTATGAAGATCTATGGGATATGATTTATTTCCCACACATAGCGCTGACAGTAATTCATTTGTGATTTTGTTGCTCATCTGTTACCTGGCCGGTTCACTTATGTTCTATAAATAACACCCTTAAAGGTACCCTGTCTGTCGTCATTGTCTTTGTCTTTAAATTGCACTTCTTTTTCAAAGATAATTGAAACCTTTTTAACTAGATTCAGCAATCTGTCTGCCACTACATCCCTATGACCAGCGTAGGCTATTCCCACCCACCACATTTCTTCAACAGCATGTTCCGAATTCCACCATCACGCTCACCACCATCTACTTTGTAAAGTCCGGACCCTGCAGTACAGACTTACACGAGGCACATGCTGAAGTCAAGGTCACTCTGGACCTGCACCTTTATTTCACAGCTCTCAAGTGCCACACTTGCCTGAGACCTGCCTTTATATACCTGTGTGGAACAGGTATGCAGTGTTAACCTGCAAGTGCACCCCTGGTGGTAAAGTATGCTTGTGGTTACAGGTCATATCTAGTTACAGTCACGTATAGCATGGTAAGATACAGCTATATACAGTAGTGTGAGATACATGACATACTTCATCATTACCGGTAACACAATCTCCTTATCCAATACCATCCATTTCCATCACAACCACTTTCACATCTTCTCCTTAACCATCACCCCACCATCACTGCCACCAGCCCGTGGGACATGATTTCCCACTTCCACCTCCACTGCCACCACCGCTTCTTCCTCGCACTCACTCTAGCTCCTTCCCCCCCACTGCCTGGCTCTCGTCTGCCATTAACGCATCGATCAGGATATTGTACCCCAAGTTTCCGTGTGTCAGTCAAAACCTAAAGCCATTTTAAAGCTGGTCATATTCACGCACTCAAGCCCAGAACGACGAATTGGCGTATTGACTAATAAATCCATTGGATTGGCACCTTACTACTCCAGTGTCAGCTGTGGCTCAGTGGGTAGCACTGTTGCTTCTAAGTCAGAAGGTATGAGGGTTCAAGTCTCACTGCAGGGACTTGTGCACAAAACAAAATCCAGGCTGATTCTCCAATGCAGCACTGAGGGAGTGCTGTGCTGTTGGAGGTGCTGTCTTTTGGATGAGGCATTAAACTGAGGCCCCTACTGCTCTCTCAGGTGGACATGAAAGATCCCATGGCACTATTTTGCAGGACTGGAACATCGGGTCCTTCATTGAAACGTCTGCGAACTCTTGTAGAAGCAAGTCACCCTCGTTTGAGGGACCGCCGATGATGATAATGATTTTGAAGAAGAGCAGGGGAGTTATCCCCAGTGTCCTGGTCAATATTTCTCCCTCAACCAGCATCACAAAACAGATCATTTGGTCATTATCGCCCTATTGTTTGTGAGATCTTATATTGCATAAATTGTCTGCTATGTTTCCTACGTTACAACAGTGACTGCACGTCAAAAGTACTTCATTGGCTGTGAAGCACTTTGGGACATCCTGAGGTCGTGAAAGGCGCTATATAAATCCAAATCTTGCTTCTGTCATTTAAAACTTAGCCAATGCCAAAATGATTAGAGCCTATCAAAGCAGTTTTAATGTCTTTGTTTTGATGATCAATATTCAATCATTGTAGACAGGGGAAGACATCATGATGCTTGATTGAATGCTTCTGCTGAGTGTTTCAGCATAGCTTTATGGATTGCGTTATTCCAGTCCTCCCAACTGGAAGATGAAAACCAATGCATGGCAGCATGTACCTTACAGAAGGTGAAAAAGAACAATACTGGGGAGGGCAATAAATCACAACCTCCCCCGCCGTCAGCACCTTGCAGAAGATGGCAGGTAAAAAATAAAGATTTATATAGCGCCTTTCATGACCACCGGACATTTCAAAACGCTTTCAGTTGGAGTGTACTCACTGTTGTAATATGGGAAATGCAGCAGCCAATTTGCACACAGCAAGCTCCCACAAACAGCAATGTGATAATGACAAGATAATCTGTTTTTTTGTTGTGTTGATTGAGAGATAAATATCAGCCAGGACACCAGGGATAATTCCCTTGCTCTTCTTCAAAATAGTGCTGTGGGATCTTTCACATCCAATTGAGAGAGCAGACAGGGCCTCGGTTTAACATCTCATCTGAAAAACAGCACCTCCGACAGTGAAACACTCCCTCAGCACTGCACTGGGAGTGTCAGCCTAGATTTGTTTTTTTGCACTCAAGTCCCTGGAGTGGGACTATGAACCTACAACCTTCTGACTTCAAAGGCAAGAGTGCTGCCCACTGAGCCGCAGCTGACACTGCAAGGTAAGGATGAGATCGGGCGCTCCGAACCTAGAGCTGAGCTCCCTGTGATCTCGGCTCAGTAAACGGGCCCGTGGACTGGGATTTTCATTGATTAATATTACCTGATAGAAGATCAAGAGTTGCATGCTATAAATTCCTGATCTACTTACCCTCAGCACGCTCCCTCGCAGAATCGGCCCTTATAAGTCCTCTTTCTCTCTCTCTCTCTCTGAACTCAACTACACTTGGTGTATTCAGCTGTTGAGTTCAAACATCATCAACTTGATCTTCTACCCGCAGAGCCAAGAGATTTCTGCTAATTTCGAATAAGGCATGAAAAAATAATAAGGATTACTTTGTAAGAAAATATTCTTCTTGACTAAAGTTTCAGCAAGTCCCCTGGGACAGTTAACATTGTGTCAAGGAACCTCAGAGAAATATTTTCTCCGTGAACCACATCTAAAAGCCCCAGATTCCACAATTCATACCAGTATTCTGCTGGGGATAAAACTATATTCCAAAGAGTGAAGTTATGCTCTGGACTGGTGCCAGCACCACAGCCCCTGCAATGGGAATGAGAACTAGCAGGCCCTGAATCAGGAAGGACGGGAGAGGGAACAAGTCTCAATCCGTAGTTTTATATCTTGTTTGGTATAATATTCTATGATTGTACCTTCGATTAAAAGAGAGCTTTAATGAGAGGTGATCTTATTGAAACGTATAAGATTCTGAAGGGATTTGACAGGGTAGATGCAGAGAGGATGTTCCCCCCCCCCCCGTTGGGGAATCTAGAACTAGGGGGCATAGTTTCAGAATAAGGGGTCGTCCATTTAAAACGGAGGTGAGGAGGACTTTCTTCTCTCAGAGGGTCGTGAATCTTTGGAATTCTCTACCCCAGAGAGCTGTGGAGGCTGGGTCATTGAATTTATTCAACGTGAAGATAGACAGATAGACAGATTTTTGAATGATAAGGGTATCAAGGGTTATGGGGATTGGGCAGGGAAGAGATGTTGAGTTTATGATCTTATTGTATGGCGGAGCAGGCTCGAAGGGCCGTATGGTCCTATTTCTTATGTTCTTATGTTATGTTCTATGTTATTTTGGTTCCATTTCTATGCTCATTAAGGTGAGGGATGGATGTGAATGCTGGGAAATGGCACACATTCTAACTTTTCTCATCCAGTGTCAACATCATGCAGGCCCATGGCATGGGCTGATGCAAAGCAACGCTTCTGCTACACTGCCTCAACAATGAACACTTTCGTATGCTGGTCATTTATATAGGAACATAGGAATAGCTAGACGATGGAAGGTCAAGGTCCATCTAGTTCGCATGATGCAACAATAATGGAGTTGTTGACCAATCATAGCAATCAATCTATCAATGAGTTCAGAACAGACCCAGACACGAGGTGAAGAAACCTCCCAGTGGTGGAGAGCTTTGGGAACTATAAGCCTCCTTGAAAACATGTAACATCCCCACCGACTTTTGGAAATCCCTGGCCCCAAGTCCGCTCAAAGTGGGGGAGAAGCATCCGGGAAGCGCTAAACACCTCGAGTCTCTTCGCTAGGAGCACGTGGAAGCCAAGCGCAAACAGCGGAAGGAGCGCACGACAAATCAAGCACCCCACCCACCCGTCCCTCCAACCACCGTCTGCCCCACCGGTGACAAAGACTGTCGGTCCCACATTGGTCTCATCAGATACCTTAGCACTCATGTTACTGTGGAAGCAAGTCATCCTCGACTCCGGGAACTGGCTAAGAAGAAGGAGAATAGTCACCTGTTCCTCCCAAACAGGCTCCTCGTCCCTCATGTCTTGTCTCAAATTACTCTAACGCTGAAACCCAAAATGTTATTTTCTGTAAGAAATCTATCTCATTTGCATTTGAGCGAATCAATGCTGACTGCTTCCAATGTCTTCCTAGTTGAGCCTATATGCCAACTTTAATATCAATTAGCAACTAGGAGTTTTGGTGCTAATTTATTTAACTAATGTGACTGCCAATGTACATTCTCCAATTTGGGTTTAACTCAGTGTGAGTCAGTTATTATTAGCAGATCTCAAACAATGCCTGCGGATCCAGTTCAGGTAAGTCAGATAGCATTTTTCGCATATACTGGGTATTTTGTTGTGCGGGATACGAGTTGCACTTGAACTAAATATTTCTAATGCCACAGGCCTTTTGACGAGAATGGATCAACAGGAAGGAAAGATGATACAATCACAGAGGAGGGCAAGGACTCGGACTAACTCTACCTCCAAAAGAGTGTACTGACCCTCTATGGACTCTCAAAATGTATTGAAGCATCAATATATTGGCAGATGGAGACTCTATAGGGAGTTTACAGCCAAACTGTGCCAAATGGTAACAACAGATTTGGAGTTGTTTTCAGTGGCTCTAGCCGTGGTTGTCAACGTCATGGCAACAGTGAATATTACAGATACAGGAGGTAGGGTGAATGAGCTGCACACAAGCTGTTGCCAGTGCGACTGATACAGACTTTATAAGTTAAAGGGCACAATTCTAAAGGAACAGAGAGACCTGGGGGTATATGTGCACAAATCATTGAAGGTGGCAGGGCAGGTTGAGAAAGCGGTTAAGAAAGCAACCGAGGCTTCATAAATAGAGGCATAGAGTACTAGTTCGGCCTCAACTGGAGTATTGTGTCCAATTCTGGGCACTGCATTTTAGAAAGGATTTGAAGGCCTTAGAGAGGTTGCAGCAAAGATTTACAAGAATGGTTCCAGGTATAAAGGACTTCAGTTACGTGGATAGACTAGAGAAACTGGGGTTGTTCTCCTTAGGGCAGAGAAACATAGAAACAGAGAAAATAGGTGCAGGAGTAGGCCATTCTGCCCTTTGAGTCTGCACCACCATTCAATAAGATCATGGTTGATCATTCACCTCAGTACCCCTTTCCTGCTTTCTCTCCATACCCCTTGATCCCTTCAGCCGTAAGGACCATATCGAACTCCCTCTTGAACTAACGAACTGGCATCAACAACTCTCTGCGGTAGAGAATTGCACTGGTTAACAACTGTCTGAGTGAAGAAGTTTCTCCTCATCTCGATCCTAAATGGCTTATCCTTTATCCTTAGACTGTGACCCCTGGTTCTGGACTTCCCCAACATCGGGAACATTCTTCCTGCATCTAACCTGTCCAGTCCCGTCAGAATTTTATATGTTTCTATGAGATCCCCTCTCATCCTTCTAAACTCCAGTGAATACAGGCTCAGTCAATCCAATTTCTCCTCATATGTCAGTCCTGCCATCCCGGGAATCAGTCTGGTGAACCTTCGCTGCACTCCCTCAATAGCAAGAGCGTCCTTCCTCTGATTAGGAGACCAAAACTGAACACAATATTCCAGGTGAGGCCTCACCAAGGCCCTGTACAACTGCAGTAAGACCTCCCTGCTCCTATACTCAAATCCCCTAGCTATGAAGGCCAACAGGCCATTTGCCCTCTTCACCGCCTGCTCTACCTGCATGCCAACTTTCAATGACTGATTTACCATGGCACCCAGGTCTCGTTGCACCTCCCCTTTTCCTAATCTGCCACCATTCAGATAATATTCTGCCTTCATGTTTTTGCCACCATAGTGGATAACCTCACATTTATCCACATTATACTGCATCTGCCATGCATTTGCCCACTCACCTACTGTCACCCTGCAGCCTCTTAGCATCCACCTCACAACTCACACCGCCACCCAGCTTAGTGTCATCTGCAAACTTGGAGATATTACACTCAATTCCTTCATCTAAATCATTGATGTAAATTGTAAATAGCTGGGGTCCCAGCACTGAGCCCTGCGGCACCCCACTAGTCACTGCCTGCTATTTTGAAAAGGACCGTTTATCCCAACTCTCTGCTTCCTGGCTGCCAACCAGTTCTCCATCCACGTCAATACATTACCCCCAATACCATTTGCTTTAATTTTGCACAACAATCTCTTGTGTGGGACCTTGTCAAAAGCCTTTTGAAAGTCCAAATACACCACATCCACTGGTTCTCCCTTGTCCACTCTACTAGTTACATCCTCAAAAAATTCGAGAAGATTTGTCAAGCATGATTTCCTTTTCATAAATCCATGCTGACTTGGACCGATCCTGTCACTGCTTTCCAAATGCACTGCTATTTCATCTTTAATAATTGATTCCAACATTTTCCCCACTAATGATGTCAGGCTAACCGATGTATAATTCCCAGTTTTCTCTCTCCCTCCTTTTTTAAAAAGTGGTGTTACATTAGCTACCCTCCAATCCATAGGAACTGATCCAGAGTCGATAGACTGTTGGAAAATGATCACCAATGCATCCAGTATTTCTAGGGCCACTTCCTTAAGTACTCTGGGATGCAGACTATCAGGCCCTGGGGATTTATCGGCCTTCAATCCCATCAATTTCCCCAACACAATTTCCTGACTAATAAGGATTTCCTTTTGTTCCTCCTTCTCGCTAGACCCTCGGTCCCTTAGTATTTCCGGAAGGTTATTTGTGTCTTCCTTAGTGAAGACAGAACCAAAGTATTTCAATTGGTCTGCCATTTCTTTGTTCCCCATTATAAATTCACCTGATTCTGACTGCAAGGGATCTATGTTTGTCTTCACTAATCTTTTTCTCTTCACATATCTATAGAAGCTTTTGCAGTCAGTTTTTATATTCCCGGCAAGCTTCCTCTAATACTCTATTTTCCTCCTCCTAATTAAACCCTTTGTCCTCCTCTGCTGAATTCTAAATTTTTCCCAGTCCTCAGGTTTGCTGCTTTTTCTGGCCAATTTATATGCCTCTTCCTTGGATTTAACACCATTCTTAATTTCCCTTGTTAGCCACGGTTGAGCCACCTTCCCCGTTTTATTTTTGCGCCAGACAGGGATGTACAATTGTTGAAGTTCATCCATGTGATCTTTAAATGTTTGCCATTGCCTATCCACCGTCAACCCTTTAAGTATAATTTGCCAGTCTATTCTAGCCAATTCACACCTCAAAGCATCGAAGTTACCTTTCCCTAAGTTCAGGTCCCTCGTCTCTGAATTAACTGTGTCACTCTCTATCTTAATAAAAAATTCTACCATGTTATGGTCACTCTTCCCCAAGGGGCCTCACACAACAAGATTGCTAATTAGTCCTTTCTCATTACACATCACCCAGTCTAGGATGGCCAGCCCTCTAGTTGGTTCTTCGACATATTGGTCTAGAAAATCATCCCTAATACACTCCAGGAAATCCTCCTCCACTGTATTGCTACCAGTTTGGTTAGCCCAATCTATATGTAGATTAAAGTTGCCCATGATAACTGCTGTACTTTTATTGCACGCATCCCTTATTTCTTGTTTGATGCTGTCCCCAACCTCACTACGACTGTTTGGTGATCTGTACACAACTCCCACTCGCGTTTTCTGCCGTTTGGTATTCTGCAGCTCTACCCATACAGATTCCACATCAACCAGGCTAATGTCCTTCTTTACTATTGTGTTAATTTCCTCTTTAACCAGCAACGCTACCCCACCTCCTTTTCCTTTCTGTCTATCCTTCCTGAATGTTGAATACCCCTGGATGTTGAGTTCCCAGCCTTGGTCACCCTGGAGCCATGTCTCCGTAAGGCTGAGAGAAGATTTGATAGAGGTGTTCAAAATAATGTGAGGTCTAGACAGAGAAGATAGAGAGAAATTGTTCCCACTGGTGGAATGGTCGAGAACTAGAGGACGCAGATTTAAGGTGATTGACAAAAGAACCAAAGACAACATGGTGACAAACTATTTTACGCAGAGAGTGGTTATGATCTGGAATGCGCTGCCTGAGAGGGTGATGGAGGCAGACTCAATTGTGAATTTCGAAAGGGAGCTGGATAAGAACCTGAAGGAAAAAAAAAATTGCAGGGCTACGGGGAAAGGGCAGGGAATGGGACTAGCTGAAGTGCTCCTGCAGAGAGCCGGTATGGGCTCGTCGAGCCGAATGGCCGCCTTCTATGCTGTAACCAATCTATGATTCTATGGGCTAGAAATTGTGTGGCACCCCGTCTAGGGTGACAACTTTTGCGGGAGTGCAAAAGTATCGCCGGGCACTGCACAACTGATTCCAATGGAAACTTCCAGTTTAGCGCTCCAAGAGGGGAGTAGGGCGTTAAATCAAGCACTAACACTTCCTTTAGATCGCTAAAGGGAGTGAGGGAGCAGTGTGGGCAGAGTGCTGAGCAATGTTCGGGTCAGTTTTACAAGCTCCTTCCCTCCACTAAAGGGAAGGGCCAATGTTGTGGTCATTGAAGCCTAAGGTTGTGAATGTTGGGTGATCCGCGCCGAGCAGCCCCACGCTCTGTAAGAGAGTACGGGGCTGAGCAATTGCGGGCTGCAAAAAAAAATCAAAATACAGCACACGGGGGGACATTATTACATTTTGGCGTATCTGACCAGCACTGCCTTTAATTAGCGCTCCTCATGCAGCCGGCTGAGGTGACAACGCCTCCTGCAGCTGCCATTGTTGACGCCCGGCGATGCTGTAGTGAGCGGAAGCGAGTTTTACATCCGGGACGATAACGGATGATGTCACGATCTCCAGGGCGCAAGTGATCGAGGCGGTAAGTTTGAGTGCCAGTGGAAGCCGCCATGGAAGTTCTCAGGCTCGATTGGTAAGCCCTTAAGTGCCCCATTATCACCGCCTGGAGGTGCTAACGGGAGGTGCAAAGGAGGCCAATTTCTCCTCCTATAATTCTATGACTTCACCAAAGTGACCATCTTGGCTTCACCTCTATTTCCCTCTCGCTCTCTGACAAGGAGTACCCAACCTGCTGTTCGTCTCCTCTCTTTGACAGTGGGGAAAATGATGATGTCATAACAGGCATGTCAGGAGTGTGATGGAATACTCTCCACTTGCCTGGATGAGTCCAGCTGCAACAACACTCAAGAAGCTCAACACTATCCCAGAGAAAGCAGTCCATTTGATCGGCTCCCCCATTCACCACTTTAAACATTCACTCCCCTCACCATCAGCGCACAATAGGTGCAGTGTATATTATCTACAGGATGCATTGCAACAACTTGCCAAGGCTTCTTCAACTGCAGCTCCGAAATCCCGTGATCTCCACCACCTAGAAGCACAATAGCAGCAGGTTCATGGGAATACCATCGCCTCCAACGTCCCCTCCACGTCGCACACCATTCCTTCCTGGACATAACACCATTTCTTAATTGTCACTGATGAAAATTCTGGAACTCCCTACTTAAGGACGTGCTTATTTGCAAGAGAAAAATGCTCTGATTGGGTCCCCTTGATCACATGACCTGATTGCTGATTGGTCCCTTTGGAGGATAAGACACACACAGCAGTTTCTCTGGAATGCGTAATTAGAGCCACTCTGCTTATGTAATTAATGATTTTGCAAAGTGTAATTTGAGCCATTCTGACTGCCGACTCCAGACAGGAGAGAGCTCACTCGCACAGGTTAAGATCTCCCCCCAGCCCAAAATCTCACAACAGGGAAGAGGAAAATAAGAGGTTAAAACATTCCACTCACACACAACCACACCTCCCACTCCCACCCTTCTTACCAATTCCTATCCTAAATTGAGTCTGTGAGGGGGTTTGAGCTATACTCACAATCCTATCAATTCCGGGGTTCTGGGTGGCACTTATTACAGCTCGGGGTCCCTCTGGGGGTGGGTTTTACATTGTTGGTCATTTCGGTTTTCCTCCTCGATGTTGCGTCGGTTTCTTCTATTTGCCTCTCGGTTGGTTCCTAAGCAAAAAGCTGCTGGAATTAAGCACACCTTCCCCAGAGCGAGGCCCTGTGAAAAACTGACTCAACTCCCAAAAGCTGACTCCAACCTCCAACCTCTGGTTGGTTTCCTTGCTCAGCTCAGCTGTGGGAAGTCACTGCCACTGCCTGCTGGTTTTCAGTCTCGGTGGCTTCGTCTGCGGAATTGCTGCTTCTTCCTGTGGTGGAGCGAGAGCGAGAGGGAGAGAACTCTCTCTAGATACAAGCTGCAAGCTCTCCAACTTCCAAAACCTCCCCCCTTTCCAAAACCTCCCCCACCTTCCAAAACCTCCAACCTCTCCAACCTCCTTGTGTGTTTTTGCAGCTTTTCTTATAGTCCATTCATGGGGTGTGAATGGCAGTTCGATGTGTATCGATCTGTCTGGAATGAAGATGATTGTTCACTATTTTGACAGAGGTGACACTCTGCCTGGGCTGGCCAAACTGATTGCATCAGACCTGTGGGCCTTTGTTTAATTATTCAAACTGATACCCTTTGTGTTGCCTTGTGTATTACTGGGGAGATTGTGCCTGTACAGAGTGGCCAGAGTCCCATCATCCTCCACGGTTTACAGGCTGTTGGCTGCAGTTGGTCATTTTAAACATGGCATCTTCCCATTCTCCCTGCCACATGTCTCCGTGGTTGGTTTTGCCGAACCTTACAACAGTGTCGTGACGTCCAGATTTCATCCACTCCAACAATGACCCTTGTAACACACGCACCAAGCTTTCTGAGCAATCGAGTGTGGGTGTAAAGGGGGTGGAATTGGAAGAACGTGATCTGTCTTCCCTGAGATACCTCTCTTTCCCTCTCCCGCGTCCCCTGTCTCTCCCCAGTCGCCCAGTCTCTCTCTCTCTCCCCAGTCTCACTCTCTCTCCCCCAGTCTCTCTTTCCCGCAGTCTCTCTCTCTCTCCCCTCAGCCTCTCTCTCTCTCTCTACAAGTCTCTCTCTCTTGCCCTGTCTCTCTCTCTCTCTCTCCCCAGTCTCTCTCTCTCTCCCAGTCTCTCTCTCTCCCAGTCTCTCTCTCCCCCCTCAATCTCTCTCTCTCTCCCCTCAGTCTCTCTCTTTCCCCCCGAGTCTCTCTCCCCTCCCCAGTCTCTCATTCCCCCCCCAATCTCTCTCTCTCCCCGTCTCTCCCTTTCCCCCGTCTCTCTCGCTCTCCCATTCTCTCTCCCTCCCCCCAGTCTCTCCACCACCCCCACCCCCAGTCTCTCTCTCTCTCTCTCTCTCTCTTTCTCCTCAGTCTCTCACCACCTCTGATTTTTTTTTCTCTCCTACAGAAGGCTGCAAAAATGTTCATGTAGTTAATCACAGCGACATTTTAGGCAAAAGTCTAAATCAGCAAAGCAACGTGGTCTGCTGCAAATCCGGGCTCGATACCGGCTCCACTTCTGGTTCCGGGTTCGAGTCAGCGTATGTGCAGGACGGAAGGGGGCGGAGAAGGAGACACAATAAACTGTTGCAAATAATCACTCTGCCTATTTAACAGCACTGTGGGAGCACCTTCATCACACGGACTGCAGCGGTTCAAGGAGAAGGCACACCACCACCTTCTCAAAAGACATCTGCGATGGGCAGTAACACTCACATTTCCACAATGAGTTTTTGAAAAAGATTGATAGTCTTTGTGCTGTGATTCTGTTGACTCCCACCTTGTTTCTGAGGCTGTTTCTGTTCCTATCGAAACATAGAAAATAGGTGCAGGAGTAGGCCATTCGGCCCTTCGAGCCTGCACCGCCATTCAATATGATCATGGCTGATCATTCCCTCAGTACCCCAAGGTGGCGGGGCTCGTCCGGGATATGAACCCGGGACCTCACGCATTGAAGAGATAACTACTGCAGCGGTACTGTGTAACAAAGGGTATAAGTGGATGAAGTATTATTGAACAACTGAGGAGATTGAGACCTAATGATGTGCAATGGTTTTAAACAGCAACATTTATCAAGGCCTTCCTTCTAAGAACATAGGAACAGGAAGAGGCCATACAGCCCCTTGATCCGCCATTCAATTAGATCACGGCTGATATGTACCTCAACCCCAATTACTCATCTTGCTTCCGTAACCTTTAATAGCCTTATTGTACAAAAATCTATAAGTGGAGAGAGAGAGAGACAGAGTTAACGTTTCAGGCTGGTGGCCTTCCGTCAGTGCTAGAAAATGTTACAGATGTAACCAGTTTTAAACAAGCACAGAGGCAGGGAAATGAAAGGTGTTGCTAAGGGAACCCATATGGGTCCTGGCTATACCTGACTTTTCGTGGGATACGTGGAACGTTCTTTGTTCCAGTCCTACTCAGGTGCACTCCCTCGCCTCTTTTTCCTGTACATTGATGACTATATTGGTGCCGCTTCCTGCTCTCGCCCCCAACTGGAAAATTTGATCAACTTTACTTCAAATTTTCACCCCTCCCTCGCTTTCACATGGTCCATCTGTGAGTCTTCTGTTCCTCGCCTTTTCTGTCTCCATTTCTATGGATAGGCTGTCAATCAATGCCTACTATAAACCCATAGGCTCCCACAACCACCTGGGCTACACTTCCTCCCACCTCACTTCCTGTAAAGACTCTATTCCGTTCTCCTAGTTTCTCCATCTCCATTGCATCAGTTCTGACGGTGTCACCTCACACAGCAGCGTTTCCGATATGTCTTACTTTCTCCTCAACCGAGGATTCCCCTTTGCCACGGTTGACAGGGCCCTCAACTGTGTCTGTTCCATTTCCCGCACATCTGCCCTTGCCCCTTCCCCTCCCTCCCAGAACCACGACAGGGTCCCCTTGTCCTCACCTTTCACCCCACCAGCCTCCACGTTCAATGGATCATCCTCCGCTATTTCCGTTACCTCCAACGTGATCCCACCACCAATCACATCTTCCCCTCCCCTCCCCTTTCAGCATTCCGAAGGGACCGTTCCCTCCATGACTCTAGTCCACTCTTCCATTACCTACAACACCCCCTCCCCTTCCCATGGCACCTCCCCGTGCAAGCGCAGGAGATGCAACACCTGCCCTTTTACCTCCTCCCTTCCCACCGTCAAGGGCCTCAAACACTCCTTCCAGGCGAACCAGCAGTTTACTTGTACTTCTAGCTATTCAGTATACTGTATTCACTGCTCACGATGTGGTCTCCTCTACACTGGGAGACCAAACGGAGATTGGGTGACCGCTTTAGAAACATAGAAACATAGAAATTAGGTGCAGGAGCAGGCCATTCGGCCCTTCGAGCCTGCACCGCCATTCAATAAGATCATGGCTGATCATCCCCTTTGCGGAGCACCTCCGTTCAGTCCGTAAGCGTGACCCCGAGCTTCCGGTCGCCTGTCACTTTAATTCCCCGCTCCACTCCCACTTTGACCTCTCCATCCTCGGCCTCCGACACTGTTCCAACAAAGCTCAACGCAAGCTCGAGGAACAGCACCTCATCTTTTGTTTAGGCACTTTACAACCTTCTGGACTCAACATCAAGTTCAACAACTTCAGACCAGAACCTCTGCCCCCATTTTCTCAGACACAGGTGTTGACAATGATTCTGCTATTAATCTCTCCTGCCTACCATCCTATCATAGACCTTCCCTTTTCTTCCTTCCTCTCTTCCCCTTTCCCTGCCTCTGTACTTGCTTAAAACCTGTTACATCTCTAACTTTTTCCAGTTGTGATGAAAGTGATTGACCTAAAACATTGGCCTGGATAATAACAGGGGCGGATTATGTCGGTGAAAGGGGGCGGGAAGCACAAATGTCTTTTGTACTTGACAGGTTCCCTGCCTGGCAGGCAGCCTGATCGATAAGCTTGGCTTCCAGTCGGGTGTGGAGCACTTCGGAGCAGGACGCAGGAGCAGGTAGGTCCGATCCATGAGCAGGGGAAGGGGTCTGCTCCCCGATTCAGGGGGACTTTCGACTATCGACCCTGCGAGGGGTGGTCCGATCTCTGATCCCAGGGTGGGGGAATTCCGATCCCGGGAGTCACTGCATGGCGTTGTCTGATGGGGGGGAGCTTGGGGGGCTGGGGGGATGCACTCCTGCCCCTCCTGGCCAACAGGCGGTGCTGTAAAGGCACTCACCTTCTCCCTGAAGCAGTCCTCACCTCCCTTCAGCTGCCACGTTTCCCGAGGCTTGGGAAACCCGACCGGCCACTGTAAAATCTGAAAAGTAGATTAAATCAGAGGCTGCCGGTCTCATTAAAGTATTTAGCTTGCCTATCTGCCTCTGGGAGCAGATTGGTTGCCTGCCCCTTGTCCCACCTACGTTAAACCTGGAAGTGGGCAGGTTGGAGGTGGGTTGGGATCGGGTTTCAGATTTTACTCCAACCCATTCATTTTTAGATGTCAAAATTCAGCCCGTTAATGCTGTTTCTCTCTCTTCACAGATGCTATCTGGCCTGCTGAGTATGTTTAGCACTTTCTGTTGATATTTCACAATTCCAGCATCTGCAGTATGTTGCCAATCTACCAATCTCAGTTTTAACATTTTCAATTGTGGCAAGGAGTTTGCAGATTTCCACTATCCTTTCCTGAACTGCAGGAGCAGGTTTACCTGTGAATTGGGCCAAAACAACCTCATTCTTTTGCCTATTTTTCAAAATCTGGGCATGATAGAAGATGGTATGGGATGGTGGTTATCACCAAAGGGGTGGTTTTGCAGAGGTTCTGCTGATGATATTCAGTCTTTTTTTAGCCAGATCAGTGACAGCACTTATCGTTTACAGGCCAATAGGGTATCAAGGACGGAACGTGATGGAATCAACATGGGCTGCGATCTGATGGTGAAAACAAACCTTGAGCAATATCCCGCTAGAAGACATAGAAACATAGAAAATAGGTGCAGGAGTAGGCCATTCGGCCCTTCGAGCCTGCACCGCCATTCAATAAGATCATGGCTGATCATTCACCTCAGTACCCCTTTCCTGTTTTCTCTCCATACCCCTTGATCCCTTTAGCCATAAGGGCCATATCTAACTCCATCTTGAATATATCTAACGAACTGGCATCAACAACTTTCTGTGGTAGAGAATTCCACAGGTTCACAACTCTCTGAGTGAAGAAGTTTCTCCTCATCTCGGTCCTAAATGGCTTACCCCTTATCCTTCAACTTTGACCCCTGGTTCTGGACTTCCCCAATATTGAGAACATTCTTCCTGCATCTAACCTGTCCAGTCCCGTCAGAATTTTATATGTTTCTAAGAGATCCCCTCTCATCCTTCTAAACTCCAGTGAATACAGGCCCCGTCGATCCAGTCTCTCCTCATATGTCAGTCTCACTATCCCGGGAATCAGTCTGGTGAACCTCTGCTGCACTCCCTCAATAGCAAGAACGTCCTTCCTCAGATTAGGAGACTAAAACTGAGCACAATATTCCAGGTGAGGCATAAGAACAAAAGAACATAAGAATTAGGAACAGGAGTAGGCCATCTAGCCCCTCGGGCCTGCTCCGCCATTCAATAAGATCATGGCTGATCTGGCCATGGACTCAGCTCCACTTACCCGCCCTCTCCCCGTAACCCTTAATTCCCTTATTGGTTAAAAATCTATCTATCTGTGACTTGAATACATTCAATGAGCTAGCCTCAACTGCTTCCTTGGGCAGAGAATTCCACAGATTCACAACCCTCTGGGAGAAGAAATTCCTTCTCAACTCGGTTTTAAATTGGCTCCATCGTATTTTGAGGCTGTGCCCCCTAGTTCTAGCCTCCCCTACCAGTGGAAACAACCTCTCTGCCTCTATCTTGTCTATCCCTTTCATGATTTTAAATGTTTCTATAAGATCACCCCTCATCCTTCTGAACTCCATCGAGTAAAGACCCAGTCTACTCAATCTATCATCATAAGGTAACCCCCTCATCTCCGGAATCAGCCTAGTGAATCGTCTCTTTACCCCCTCCAAAGCTAGTATATCCTTCCTTAAGTAAGGTGACCAAAACTGCACGCAGTACTCCAGGTGCGGCCTCACCAATACCCTGTACAGTTGCAGCAGGACCTCCCTGCTTTTGTACTCCATCCCTCTCGCAATGAAGGCCAACATTCCATTTGTCTTCCTGATTACCTGCTGCACCTGCAAACTAACTTTTTGGGATTCATGCACAAGGACCCCCAGGTCCCTCTGCATCTCAGCATGTTGTAATTTCACCCCATTCAAATAATAATTCCTTTTACTGTTTTTTTTTCCCCAAGGTGGATGACCTCACATTTTCCGACATTGTAGTCCATCTGCCAAACCTTAGCCCATTCGCTTAACCTATCCAAATCTCTTTGCAGCCTCTCTGTATCCTCTACACAACCCGCTTTCCCACTAATCTTAGTGTCATCTGCAAATTTTGTTACACTACACTCTGTCCCCTCTTCCAGGTCATCTATGTATATTGTAAACAGTTTGGTCCCAGCACCAATCCCTGTGGCACACCACTAACCACCGATTTCCAACCCAAAAAGGACCCATTTATCCCGACTCTCTGCTTTCTGTTCACCAGCCAATTCTCTATCCATGCTAATACATTTCCTCTGACTCCGCGCATCTCTATCTTCTGCAGTATGGCACCTTTTGTGTGGCACCTTATCGAATGCCTTTTGGAAATCTAAATACACCACATCCATCGGTACACCTATATCCACCATGCTCGTTATATCCTCAAAGAATTCTAGTAAATTAGTTAAACATGATTTCCCCTTCATGAATCCATGCTGCGTCTGCTTGATTGGACTATTCCTATCTAGATGTCCCGCTATTTCTTCCTTAATGATAGTTTCAAGCATTTTCCCCACTACAGATGTTAAACTAACCGGCCTATAGTTACCTGCCTTTTGTCTGCCCACTTTTTTAAACAGATGCGTTACATTAGCTGCTTTTCAATCCGCTGGTACCTCCCCAGAGTCCAGAGAATTTTGGTAGATTATAACGAATGCATCTGCTATAACTTCCGCCATCTCCTTTAATATCCTGGGATGCATTTCATCAGGACCAGGGGACTTGTCTACCTTGAGTCCCATTAGCCTGTCCAGCACTACCCCCCTAGTGATAGTGATTGTCTCAAGGTCCTCCCTTCCCACATTCCCGTGACCAGCAATTTCTGGCATGGTTTTTGTGTCTTCCACTGTGAAGATGGAAGCAAAATAATTGTTTAAGGTCTCAGCCATTTCCACATTTCCCATTATTAAAGCCCCCTTCTCATCTTCTAAGGGACCAACATTTACTTTAGTCACTCTTTTCTGTTTTATACATATATATACTTACCCAAGGCCCTGTACAACTGCAATAAGACCTCCCTGCTCCTATACTCAAATCCCCTAGCTATGAAGGCCAACATGCCATTTGCCTTCTTCACCACCTGCTGTACCTGCATGCCAATTTTCAATGACTGATGTACCATGACACCCAGGTCTCGTTGCACCTCCCCTTTTCCTAATCTGCCGCCATTCAGATAATATTCTATCTTCACGTTTTTGCCCCCAAAGTGGATAACCTCACATTTATCCACATTATACTGCATCTGCCATGCATTTACCCACTCACCTAACCTGTCCAAGTCACCCTGCAGCCTCTTAGCATCCTCCTCACAGCTCACACCGCCACCCAGCTTAGTGTCATCTACAAACTTGGAGATATTACGCTCAAATCCTTCATCTAAATCATTGATGTATATTGTAAATAGCTTGGGTCCCAGCACTGAGCCCTGCGGCACCCCACTAGTCACTGCCTGCCATTCTGAAAAGGACTCGTTTATCCCGACTCTCTGCTTCCTGTCTGCCGACCAGTTCTCTATCCACGTCACTACATTACCCCCAATACCATGTGCTTGAATTTTGCACAACAATCTCTTGTGTGGGACCTTGTCAAAAGCTTTTTGAAAGTCCAAATACACCACATCCACTGGTTCTCCCTTGTCCACTCTACTAGTTACATCCTCAAAAAACTCTAGAAGATTTGTCAAGCATGATTTCCCTTTCATAAATCCATGCTGACTTGGACCGATCCTGTCACTGCTTTCCAAATGCGCTGCGATTTCATCTTTAATAATTGATTCCAACATTTTCCCCACTACCGATGTCAGGCTAACTGGTCTGTAATTCCCTGTTTTCTCTCTACCTCCTTTTTAAAAAAATGGTGTTACATTAGCTACCCTCCAGTCCATAGGAACTGATCCAGAGTCGATAGACTGTTGGAAAATGATCATCAATGCATCCACTATTTCTAGGGCTACTTCCTTAAGTACTCTGGGATGCAGACTATCAGGCCCCGGGGATTTATCGGCCTTCAATCCCATCAATTTCCCTAACACAATTTCCCGACTAATAAGGATTTCCTTCAGTCCCTCCTTCTTGCTAGTCAGCATGGAAAGAACTTGCATTTATACAGCACCCTGTGCATCCTCAGTCTGATATATTCTTTACGACATCACAAACACACACAGACAAGATGGCTCCACAGGAACTTGTCATCATGTGACTTGTCAGAGGACCCTTTTACTGTATTTACATAGTAGTTGCATTACCACAGTAGTCCACAAGGTGGAGCCCTCTATTACACTCAGGACATCCCAAACCTAATGACATACTTTTGAAGTGTAGACACTGTTGCAATGTAGGCAAATGCAGCAGCTAATTTGCACACAGCAAGATCCCACAAACAGCGATAAGGTAAATGACCGAGGGAGAATTGTTGGCCAGGTTACTGGCAGAAATCTGCCGCTCTTCTACCAACAGGGCCTTGGATCTTTCATGCCCACCTGAGAGCACAGATGGGCCTCACTTCAGCATCTTAGTCAAAGGATGGCATCTCCGACAATGCAGCCCTCCCTCAGTACTGCACTCGAGTGTTAGCCTAAGTCATGTGGTCAAGTCTCAAGTGGGAAGTGAATCTGCTCTCTCAGAAAGGTGTAGCAGATCCAGTGGAACTATCTGAACAAGAGCAAGGGAGTCCTTCTGGTGGTCTGGCCAATATTATTTCCCTCAACCAACATCCCTCAGATATATATTGTTGCAGAATTTTCCTCAGGATTCCTGATTGGTGGAAACTCCCTTTATCTGGGATTCCTGCCGAAGTTCTGGTGGCCGAGTGGGGAGAGCCTCGGAGAAAGTTCTGAATGTGCCGACACATCCTGGACTGGGACATTGAGCTCTGAGTTCCCGCTTGGAGATGTCAAGGGGGGAGGCATTGGGCTGAAGTGCCCTTGGTTCTTTTCAGCAGGGAAATCAGAGGAGAGAAGCATGTCTGGGAGCTGGTCCTTGCTGGCTGCTCGTGGCAGGAGGTGTAATGTATGTACATAAGGTCTGCCCTCCACCAGGGGGCATTACTGTCGGAGGTCCTAGGGTCAGAGGTACACTCGTGCTGGGCCCGGGATATAACCTGAACTTCACCTTTGTATCTTCACTTCTGGAAGCCATTAAAGACTGACCAGGTTACACCTAGTCACTGGCTCACAGTACGGAGTTCATTGTATCATTTCATACACCACAGGAGGCATGGCAGTGCTCCTGGGGCAGACTGTGCCCTCGTTACAAGTATAAGGCTAGGACAAGGAGAAAGTAGACAAAAAAGGGGAAACTTTACCCAGAAAATACAGTAGCCCATTTGGGGAAAAAGAGTTTAAAAAAAGACTCAGCCAGCCCTTGCCCTGTTTCTAAATGATTAATTCCCCATCAATTAGTGGCCTGATGTTCAAGTGATGGAATTTGGTCGAGCCCATTAATCAAGGGCCAGTCTGAACAACGTACCCCCCGTTAGGTTTCTTGAAAGAACACTCACAGCAAGTGTGGAGCTCTGGCAGCGATGGTGTGATTTACAGCGTAGGAGAAATCACATTACCTCGGAATATCTTAACATATATCATGCTATAAATTATTGATTTCATCGGCCTTTTCTTATCATGTTTTATGGGAGCTGCTCCTGTCTCCGTGCCTTTTTCCAACCATCTGTCTGTTATCCTCTCTCTGTTTCTATCTCTCTCCATTTATCTTCCTCTGTCACACTCTCTTTCTCTCTCTCCCTTGTCTTTGTCCATCTTTCTGTCACTCCAT